>NC_031954.1:6739089-6933088 GCF_000303195.2 Fusarium pseudograminearum CS3096 | reverse complement strand
CAGCCCCAGGTGGGTTGCATAAAAACCATTGATTTGGTGTGACATAAATATTAGATCACTCTTAGTGTATGTATGGCCTAAGAGTGGACTAATGATTTCGTCTATATGGCCTCAAGTCCCTATTTTTTAGCAACCCGCCTGGTAGATCAGTTAAAGAGACAAAGCTGAAAGTTTACATCCAACGCAGGAACACATGCTCAATCAACGGCCAGTAGTGTTAAACACAGGCACATTAAGAACCCGTCATCCTCATAGATGCAGTCGAATACGAAAGAAGTTGCAGTGAAAAGGGTGGGAACAAAGCGAGGCTAAGCACATGAAGCGTGGAAATATGGGAAGCGAAATCGAGACAGACGGACGCTTTAGCCTTGTTTGCTCTAGTCGACGTGTTGTTTCCCGTTGACATGAACCAGGATATGCCCTGGGCTTGTTGTTTCATGATTTGTGTTGCGCTTTAGCCTTGATCTTCTTTCATTCGAGGTCGCTTGTGATTTGAGGGTTAGTACCTTGTCAGACATACAAAGAGAGTTTCTTCGACTCGTGATTTAATTTTATCGAGAAGCTGAGATCATACTGCACAGCTACATCATCAACTGCACTGCATTAAGCAAGGGAGAAAAGTAAAGTGGTATGACAAGAAAGTGTGTTCATGTTGTTCCTAAAAAGTAGGTGGTTGGTTTGATAACTGCCCGCATTAGGCCTTGACTCTCCTGTTTCCCCAACGTTGGCGCCCTTTTTTAGGGGACTGTTCCAGGGCTTCGAGTGCCGTAGCCTGGCCCACCAAGCCCACCACGACGGTGACGACGGTCAGAGGCAGCCAATCACGCACGACTTAGCTAAGCAAGGAGGTGCTGCGAGTTTCCATGCTTGCTTCCATTTCTTTTTTTTCTCTCCCGTTTTCCCGTCCCAAGTCCCTTTTCTCCATCACGCACGAGTACATTTAGAGTGAACACGATCCGTTGGGCTATTATTAGAAAAAGCCCATCAATCCCCCATCCCATCCCACTCACAGACGCCAGCCAGATTCAGCCCCATCCCAATCGACCTTCTATCTGATCGTCCTTGTCTCTGATGAACTCAACTTTTTGGGGTTAATTGTCTGCTTTTTTCTCCTTAATTGCGACTCCAAGCGCAAGCGCAAGCGCCAGATCGTCATCACCCTTTGACTTCAACTGACATCAATCTACTACTACCTTTGCTCCGCGTCGCGTGTCGCGCAAAGTATCTTTGAAGCTTAGTACTTGCTCACTTGTCGCAACGGCTTATTGGAACGAGCATCTGCTTTTCGCACAACGAATCTCATGATTTACGCGACTCGCATGTCTGCGTCACTCAGCCTGTTCTTCACCCTCATCTCTCCCCAGGGCTAAAAAGGGTACCAATTACCACCAAAAAGCCCAAAAAGCCAAGCTTAAAGAGATACCGTCAACGCGCTACTGCAACAGGTACCCCTCCACTAGTTGCTGACCACAAAGCTACAAAGGTCTGCAACGACCTCGAGGTCCTCTCTCCTCGCATCTTTGAAGGTCTCGGCTTGTCCTAGATCTAAGGAAACCAAACCACCTTTTTGCTTCTGTCGTCAAATCCTCTCCGCTCCCACTCTTTTTTTTTTTTTTTAATTCTTCAAACTACCTTTCCACGGTCACAGCGACAGCCGCTTCCGTCATCTCACCCCCAACCTGCTCCTCTTACTCACGGATTTACCCATCGAGCGTTTACTTGACGTTTTTCGTCCTCTTCGAGCGACTCTATCGGCAGAATCCACTCCACGCAGCCGTTTAACTATTCTTTGTTCTCGCTTACGATTACGACCACAACCGCGCTTTCGACTCGAGCACCTCCCAACCGTCCGACTTGTCTCGCTGTCACCTATCGTCGACTCCTTTCTTTTGCGACGATCTGCGCGACCCGTTTCAATTCCCACTCTACTCCACTGCTTGGCGTCTCTGACGGTTATTTCGTCGTCCTTTTGGCCGCGACCGTTTGGCTTCCCCGCGTGGAAACGCGACACATTTCTCCAACTTGAGACACACAGCCGTTCAACATGGGACGAAGAAAGATTGAGATCAAGGCGATCAAAGATGACAGAAATCGCTCTGTGTAAGTAATACCCGGGTCGTCATTAAATGTCTGGTCCCAGATATCAGGAAGATTCGCGACTAACTGGCGCACACAGCACCTTTTTGAAGCGAAAGGGTGGTCTTTTCAAGAAGGCTCACGAGCTTTCCGTCCTCTGCTCAGTCGATGTCGCCGTCTTCATCTTTGGCAACAACAAAAAGCTCTACGAATATTCGTCAGCGGATATGCGAGAACTTATCCACCGATATCAATATGTGAGTCCACTTTCCATAGTGCCTGGCGCATCTCGAAATTAGGAGATTGGGCCAAAGCGCGGTTAGATCTTGCAGAAAGTACTAACAGATACTAGCATGGTGGCCCAAGTGAACACAAAGGTCCCGCAGACTTTAACGGGGGCAACGATGACGATGATGAAGAGGAAGGCGACGGTACTCCTCCCCATGGGTCCGAGGTGGTGGAGAATCAAATGATGCCTCCTCATCCCTATGGCCAACACCAGCCTCCATTTCCTCAGATCCGACATCAAACACCTTCAGCTTCGCCACCTATAGGCAACGGCGGCGGTCCTTTCCAAGCACATCCCGGACACCCTGTTCAGCGAACACATACTCCACAGCCGTCAATCGGCTCGCGACCGACATCACGAAACGACATGCGCCGAATGGGTCCCGGTATGGTTCAACTTCCACCCCCACCCGGTCCTCAACATCCTGCAATGAACTACATGGCTACTCCTCCGATCTACAACTCGCCCCATCCTCCTTCTGGTCTGCTTCCTCAGCATGCTCCTCATCCGCAATATGGCTACCACCAGCAGCCCCCTCCTATGCCACAGCACCAACAACATCCACAGCATCAGCCGCAACACCAACAGCAACACCAACAGCAACATCAACAGCAACATCAACAGCATCAGCCACATCAACCAGGACCGTATATGGAGGATCGCAGATCGCCCATGCCTTCGCCAATGCCTCCAGCTTACAGTTCGCAGCCGCCATCTCAAGGAATCCAAGCTCCCGCACGTCCTACCCCGTCACCTCAGCCGAACCAGCAACAACATCCCACTTCGACCTATTCGCAAATGTCCCCGCCGCCGCCTCAGCCTGAACGTCGTCTGCAAGATCTTCCGCCCCCGCCGCCTCCTCCTGTAGAAATCAAGACTGAACCACAAGAACGCCCTCAACCGCCTTTACTGAATACGGACAGCGCTATCAAAAAGTTGCCTCAAAGGAAATCACACAGTATCTTTACTCCCATTGAAGAGAACCGGTCCATCTTATCGCAACATCTCGCATCATTCACGGAATCCGGCAAATCAGAATCCGCTGCGGCCGCTGCCGCTGCGAATGCCGCCAATGCCGCCAACCGTTCTCAGTCGGTAGATGTGGCTGCATTGAACCGGGCCGCTGACGCGTCCAAATCGTCACCTCACATGCCCCAGCGCGCCAGCACGCAAACTGATTCAAAGAGAACGGGGTCCTTGTCGTCGATACCAGAATCAGCACCGACTCCGCCTTCACGTTCAAACAGTGCAAAGCTTCCTGGTGGCCCTGGTGGAGCCCGGCCGCGTGGTCCCCGTTTAACGGTGCAGATTCCGGATGGCGGGTCAGAAGGCGGTGGTAGCGCGCGAACTGCCGAATCAAACTCTCCGCGAAATCCTGCGGAAACCACGACACAGGTGCCCCAACGGCACAACTCGCAGTCGTCACTCGTGCTTCCTCCTCCGTCTCCCTCTGCATCAGCGATATTGTCCGCAGGTGCTACTGGTCCTCCGAATCCCTTTGCCCGGCCGCCTCCTCAGCAGAATGTGAATGGTGAAACTCCTGTCTCTGCCTTGCCATCACGTTTCTTGACAAATGAACTCCTGCCGAGTCCAAGTAGCTTCTATCCGGACTGGAACTTCCGGGGAGGTGACAGTAACACCCTGCCGAGTCCGCTGAACTTTGCAACCCCAGTTGTCGGCTCTGGGCCTAGCTTCCTCCGAGATGATACCCTGAACACGACGCCAAATGCAAATTCCAGTATTTTGAAGGAGCTGAAGGATCCTACACCAAATGCCAATGGAATAGCGTCACAAAACTTGAGTGTTTCAAATCATTCTACTGCTACGAAACGAAAGACTCCTGAGCTAGGAGCTACAACCCAGAGTGACGCTTCCGAGGAGTCGGATGCAAAGAGGCTCAGGGTCGAATGATAGCCCTGCCCCTCATCTTCTACTCCATACAAAAGTGCTTTTCGTTATACGCTTCAACCGACAGGGCATCATAGGCCGGCCTCTGTATGCCAGTCATGAAACGTCAGCAATTTAGTCAGTGTCCATCTATGGCCTCAGTCTCTTGTTTGCGAGGCAATCATGCCTGTTTTCTCCTCTTCTTCCTTATGGGCTCGCAGCCCTGAAACTCGCGGTGTGCAAGTAGAACCGTGTATTGGACTGGTATGTTTCGAACACACTGCATGATGAAAAAAATGGAGGGAGTTTGTTATGGGTCTTCTTGTGATTTGTTAATTGTTTTTGTGTGGGTGGTGTTTTTTTTTATCGGGAGTATGGTTAGATGATACCGGCGACGAATATGTTGACCTAATCAATATACTAAGTGAACCAGCTTCAGATTGAGCTGTGGTATTGTCTTGAAACCTAATTCCATTATCTGTATTCCGCTTTTATTTAAGGAGGCTCGTGTAGCCTGTATCTGTAGTATCTAGCCTAGTGCCAGACTGTACAATAATCATTAATCTATCATTACTCGTGTGTTGCAATCAGGAATCTTGCCGTAAATCTAGGCGTAGTTCAAAACTCCTTTAAGAATCCACTGTGACCAAATTAGCATTTCCTTCCATATCGATGACAATCAACTTACAAGCTCTCCGTTACCGACTTGGCTGGCCACACGCTCAACCTCGACCTCATCAGGCATGATAACCTTGTTCCCATCCTTGACGACCCACCAAACCTCCTTACCGCCCAACGTCTTGATCTTCTCCTCCTTCTCCCACGGACTAGCCGGCACGAGATGCGCCTCTACAAAGCGCCTCATATTCTCCTTTGCACGATCCTGTCCACCATCACCCTCGTACGCATCCGCGCCAAACGCATCATAATCAGCAGGTTGCTCCCACGGCTTGCGAGGAAGCGCATCAACAGCTGAATTCAGCGGCGCAAGCACGGTGGTGTTGGTGGACAGATCGGAGAGGCGCGTGTCGGTGGAGGGCTGCATGCGCGCAAAGGAGGAGAAGGACGTGAGGCCGCGGTTGGAACCTAGGATGTCGCTGAGGGCGACGGAGGGTTGGACTGAGGGGGAGTCGGAGGATGGCATTATAGGGAGATGGCCGTTGAGAGGGATTTGGGAGGATGTTGCGAGGCTTATTAGGGCTGTCAGGGCGATGAGAGGTTGCATGGTGTTTTACTGGGTGGAGATGTAGGAGTGAAGTGATATTGAAGAATGTACGTCATGAGGGGAGGGACGTGATGAAGAAATCATGTGGAGGTGGGGTCTGAGTAGACCAATCAGATAACATGATGTTGAAGTGAATCAAGGATAAGAGGTCGTCTGCAGTGTACAGAGTACTGCATGTATGTAATTGAGATACATGGAAGAGCAATAAAGCTGTTTATCTGGAAAGACGGGCGTCATGTTACTTCAATGGTTCGCTGGTAGAATGTCGTTGTGCGAAGCAACAAGTCAAGGCGGATGAACTCAGTCCCATGCTTGCAAAAAAAGGTGGAAAAGTACGAATGAACAAACATGCCGAGTCGCCATGGATTGTTTTCCGGACAACTCGAAAGGGATGGGTTTGACTTTGAGCAAATATTTCCATCGAGGTACGGGTCCTGCGCATGTTTAGACTATGTCTTTAAATAGGGTACGAACTATTAGCCTCCTCGACTTGTCAAGTCAACTAGGGGTGAACTATCACCGTTGCAGAGGGGACACCAAGAGATATTGGATATGTTCAGGTTGTCTTCTTTGCCAACAATACAATATATGGCATGTTTAGGATTGATTGCGTAGCAATTGCTTTTAGAAGGATCGACCATCCGGTGCTCGAGTCTACTATGGCGTGCCAAATTTGTCCATGGCTTCACTTTTAGTTTGCACTCACTTTGAACATAACGGCGACGTTGTAACTTCATATCTCGACCTTGGGATATTAGAAAGATTGACCGTTAGATGAACAAGAGACGGACTTGTAAGTCAGTCTATGCTATTCATTAGACTTTTAGGCTATTCGAAAATGAAGTTGCATTCCCATTTATGAGCATTCACATGTGAAAGTCCCGGATGAGTCAGCGCTATCCCCAGAATTCAAATGAGAATGGCCGAGGGTCTGGAGAAAACAAAGCAGTGAGAAGTGGCGTATTCTGGGGTCAGATGATGCACGTGTACTAGAAATCCGGGGAAAACTCAAAAGTGCAGTGTCTCGCTTCAGCGGCAAACTGAAGTGAAACCAGGAGGCAGACTTTCACGTGCTTTTTTCTGAGGAAAAGACGAATGGTAAGCCCTGGAAAAGAAAAAAGAGTCCAGCTGACCAGATCTGACTGTCACAAGCCTCTTGGAGAATGTATGTTTTCTGCACCTTAGTCATGAACGTGGGGAAAATGGCGGCATGCTCCAGAGGGCATAGGCGTCATGGAGTAGGATGATCAGAGGTGCAGCGATTCATGTGCCTGCTGAAAGAAACATGTGAAAACCGGACGGCACTTTGTTCTCTCTTTACGTCTGGGGAATACAACCACTTTATATCACGTGTATACCTCGAGAAGCATTCTCATTTAGCCATTGACAGTCCGGTTACTTGGCCGAGGCGGTCGGTCACAAGTCCGGCTGTGTGGGGATTGGAGAAGGAAGGTATGATTGGTGGTTTTGGAGGGTATCAAAGACGAGAGAAAGTGAGGAGAAGGCTTTCTCACATGCTCGTGTTATTGTCAGAGTATCAGCTATAACAAAATGTATAGTGAAACGCCTGGTCAATACCACGTGCTATCATTACAAGACAACATCACTACCCTGTTCAATGAAATCCAGAAACAGGAACTGTGATGCTGCCAAGTCAAGAATTACTCCTTAGCTTCCCCCACACGAACGTTCATCTCGAGTAGCGGAGACCTCGGCACATCAGAGGCCATAGTCGGTGGGTTGCCCGGTCGCCGGGGGTAAAGCGGGTGGTGTTTCGGCGTAGCTTGCGGCGAGGATTGCGATATTGGAGAGGTTTCTGTCAAAGTAACTGGATATCTGCGGTTCAGCTCGTCAACTCGGCCATCAGCTCATGTTCCCTCTCTAACCCAACTGAGAAACAACATGATGCCATGTCATGCAATGCAATACCAATATTCGAAGCATCCCCCCAATCCCCAAATATTTGAAGCCCGTAGCGGGGGTGGATACAGGCGGGTGGACGCTAAGTCTCAGTGGGTATGAGAGCCGCTTCCGGGGAGCAATCCTGGACTGGGCCTGCTGAGAAAATGCCAACATCTGATTTGCGCCTGTTGTTTGGTACTCCCCGCAAGTATTTGTTCGTGACAGACATGATCAAGACAATAAAAACGGCTTCATAACAGTTTAAAGTGGCAATAAAGTAGATGTACAGCTTAAAAGTATAAATCACAACGGCTTTTGGTGAACTCTTAGCTTTAAAAAAGTATCTAGTTCTTACGATCGACCCTTCGTTGTTAAACTCTCGAAACCAGGAATGGAACAGGTTGGATTGCACGCGCTCGCTCGCTCGCTAGGTCATCATGGGGATGGATGGTCATGGTTCGACCTCGGCTTCTGCGCCTTAGGCCAAGGATCTTGCCCCTCGGCCTTGTGGGCGTCCAGTCGAGTCGAGTCGCATGGATCGCATCGACTAAATAAGACTTGTCCTCGATCCTCTCTTCCCTTCCCCGACCTTTTCTTTTTTGGATTTGTTTTCTTAATTCCTTCATCAACACTTTCACCTCCAATCTCCATCTCCCTCTTTTTTGTATTATTCTCCATTGGCGTGGGAGTCTAATCTGCTGTGTCTTGAATCATTCTCTTACTTCCTCGTATACCCTCCACATAACAATACACAACAATGGCTCCTAGAGTGATTGTCGTAGGCGGTGGCCGTAAGTTGACAATGACGCTCAAAGTCGCTGCACGCGATCAAATCATCCCATGCTAATACACATATTCAGTCTCTGGTCTGTCTGCTGCGCACACCATCTACCTGGCTGGCGGCAACGTCGTTGTCCTCGACAAGCAGGGTAAGTCTCCGACCCGAACCAATAGCCCTCAGCGCATTTGAGCGCCTGGGTTCGGTCTCAATGCGCGTAACTCAGCTGACATGCGCAGGCTTCTTTGGTGGAAACTCTACCAAGGCTACTTCCGGTATCAACGGTGCTCTCACAAGAACGCAAGTCGACACTGGCATTCCCGACAGCGTCAAGCAGTTCTACGACGATACCCTCAAGTCTGCCCGTGACAAGGCCCGTCCCGACCTCATCAAGGTCCTTACCTACAAGTCCGCTGCTGCCGTTGAGTGGCTCCAGGATGAGTTCAACCTCGACCTCACCCTCGTTTCTCGTCTCGGGTATGTTCAATTCACTACCTACCTGTCCAGTGCCAAAAACAGCCTGCTAACAATCGACACAGTGGTCACTCCCAGCCCCGAACCCACCGAGGACACGATGCCAAGTTCCCCGGCATGGCCATCACCTACGCCCTGATGCAGCGCCTCGAGGAGCTTGCCGAGAGCGAGCCCGGCCGCGTCGAGATCGTCAAGAAGGCTCGTGTCACCGAGCTCAACAAGGAGGGCAACAAGGTCACTGGTGTCAAGTACGAGCACAACGGTGAGATCGTCTCCGTCGATGGTCCCGTCGTCCTCGCTACCGGTGGCTACGCCGCTGATTTCTCCGACTCTTCTCTGCTCAAGAAGCACCGTCCCGATACCTACGGCCTTGCCACCACAAACGGCACACACGCCACTGGTGACGGTCAGAAGATGGTCATGGCCATCGGTGGTAACGGTATCGATATGGACAAGGTCCAGGTCCACCCCACAGGTCTCGTCGACCCCAAGGACCCCGGCTCCAAGTGGAAGTTCCTCGCTGCCGAGGCTCTCCGTGGTGAGGGTGGTCTCCTGCTCAACGCCGACGGTGACCGATTCTGCGACGAGCTTGGTCACCGTGACTACGTCTCCGGCATGATGTGGGACGAGAAGAAGAAGGACAAGTTCCCCATCCGACTTATCCTCAACTCCAAGGCCTCCAAGGTCCTTGACTTCCACACCCGTCACTACTCTGGCCGTGGTCTCATGAAGAAGATGACCGGCAAGGAGCTCGCCAAGGAGATTGGCTGCACCCCCGAGCACCTCCAGAAGACCTTCTCTACCTACAACGATATTGCCGACGGCAAGCAGAAGGACCCCTGGGGCAAGAAGTTCTTCCACAACCTGCCTGTCAACGTTGACGATGACTTCCACGTTGCCGTCATGGAGCCCGTTCTCCACTTCACCATGGGTGGTATTGAGATCAACGACAAGGCTCAAGTCCTCAACCAGGAGAAGCAGCCCTTTGAGGGTCTTTACGCCTGTGGTGAGTTGGCCGGTGGTGTCCACGGTGCTAACCGTCTTGGTGGCTCTTCTCTTCTCGGCTGTGTTGTCTACGGTCGTGTTGCTGGTGACACTGCCAGCAACTACCTCTTCCAGAACGCTCTCAAGGGTGGTGCTGGCAGCGCCGCTGAGCGTGTTGGTCAAATCTCTCTGCACCTCGACCCTTCAGTCCCCAACCAGGTGACTGTCTCTTGGGGTGCTCCTGGCGCCGCTTCCGGCTCCGGAGCTCCTTCAAAGGTCGACGAGCACGCCAGCGCTGCCGCCGGTCCCAACCCCGTCAAGGAGGACGGTGCCAAGGCTGCTAAGCCCAACGACCCCAAGGCCTTCAAGGTGCCCGAGAAGGAGTACACTATGGAGGAGATCGCCGAGCACAACACCAAGGACAACGTCTGGGTCGTCGTCAAGGGTGTCGTCCTGGACCTGAGCGACTGGCTCGAGGAGCACCCCGGCGGCGTGCAGGCCATTCTCAACTTCATGGGCCGCGACGCGACCGAGGAGTTTGAGATGTTGCACGACGATGAGGTCATCCCCAAGTACGCGCCTCAGCAGGTCATCGGCCGCGTCAAGGGCCAGGAGGTTACTCTCGAGCCTTAGAGGTTATGTGGAGACACTTGATGTAACGACGGTGACGCGGCAAACAAAAGAACAAGCCGACATGAACTTTTTACAGTTGTTGTGTGTTTTTGTGCGAGTTAATCCTCATGGCCGAAAAAGGGCTTTTTGGCAAATTAGGCGTCCAGGAACTTTTTTTGTATTGTATCGATAGGCGGGATGCATGCAGCTTGGTTGCAATCTAGTTTATACAATTTATTTATGGAAGATATCTACATAACCATTTACACGAATTACCCCTATCGTCTCTAAAACTCTGTGATCAGTTTGTATAGTTTGCGGCTTGGCGTTGATCAACGGAGTGGCTTGGTATAGCACATGTATCACGACGGTTCTTTTTTTGAATGGGCCTTTTGTGATTGTGCCTGACGATCAAGATGGGAAGGGAGAGTTTTTGTCGTCTTGAGAGAGTTTTTCGTTACACTACCACGCGGCCCTGAGAAAACGTTGCATTTGATCAAGTATTTGTGTAGGATTCACGGGTGAAGCGTTGCAATGTCAAGGTATCATTGATGATATCAGACTTTTGCTCATCAGTTGTTGTTGAACCTCAAGTATCCAGCTTGACACGCCCTTGATCATGATGAGCACAAGCTGAGACTACCTGGAGAAACCAGCTACTTTAATAATTAGCACAGTTAATATGCCCAACCGCTCAAATTAAACTGGTTTTTTGAAGTTCCGTACTGCAGCTATGCAGGTAGTTTAACTTGAAGTCTAGGGTAAATCTCGTAGCTCAGTTCAGCTCAGTCTCTTCTCTCTAAGCTCGTATCCGCTCATCCGAAAGTACCTAATCATGCCAATTACTATACGCGCACGAGATAGAATCTGACATGCTGCGATTAATTGATCCACGTGAAGATGACAGCCGTCTGAGATGATCAGCGCGGCATTTCTGACACTTTTTGTTTGCCAAGGGGGCGTTCGGCCTTGCGGTCTTTGATCCTTGTTCCCCGTACTTTCTTACTGCACCCCGCAAAAAGTTACGCCGAGCATGTGTTAGACGATGAATGTACCTGACTTGTCTTTAATGAAGGAATGTGAAGCTATAGATTGATGGAGAAGATATTGTTTTTGGTGAGATGGTGGAATAGAAGAGTCTATTGCCTTGTTGCTAACGCTACAAGATAGATATCAACTTGACCCTGGCACAATTGCCAGCATTACGACAAGTACCTAGGTCACATTGTTTCGTCTGAATCCTTTGAGTTGGATGTAACAGTATTTGCAAGCTTCCCATTCGGGACACGTTCATCTGTAGCCTCTGATGTAGAGTGACCAAGCCACCAAAGCCACGGCTTCTTATGCCTGCCTAGACGCCAAGTGAGGGAGAAAGCATGCATGACCAGAAGAGAACTTGCTCTTTGGTGGTGATGTATCGAATAGCAGTAGACTGTCCTAGTCACAGTAGCTAGGTAATTTATCAAGGACTCTTTGATCTGCCGCTGTTGTTTCGGCTTCCGAACTGACAGGAGCGGCTGAACCCGCGAAATGGGCTCTGATTGTTGTCGATCAATCAGGCCATTTTATTCTTATTTTTTTTATTGGCCGGTTCATAAAGGCCAGCCACTTTGGAACGTGCATGAATAGAACTAGAAAATCTTGCTTCCTGGTCCTGTTAAACACGTTATAACGTGGGAGGCTTGAAATTCAATTGTCTTTCATGAACTTTTGTCAACGAAAATATGCGGTTTGTCTGACAGTTGTCATGTTCATTTGTCTGTCATATTGAACTTACCCACAAGGGTCGTCGTTGGCGACGCGAGCTCGCTCTTCAAATCATGGCCGCCAAGTACCGGTACCCGAGACTGGACCCTTGCGGGGGAAGAGCTGGAGACTGTGCATACTGTGCAGAGTCGCACGTACTCTGGGGGTACCTGCGCTATGATCTGATGGCGAATAGAAACTTGCTGGTACAGTAGAGGATGCGGTTCCGTTGGAAGGGGTGCTAGACCGGGGTAAGCGCTGCATGGCGGAGGCACCGTTATGTCTTGCGACGTACATAGTACAGTGTTCTGACTGTGCTTCTTGGCATGGTTGAGTTTATCTGGAAGTTGAAGTTTTGATTAATACTCTGTGTTTGTCATGTGTTGAGCTGATGTATCTGATGATGGTAATAGTATCGAGTCAGACTCAGGCTTTGGGCTTGATTATACCAGATCTGGACGAAGCTAAAGCAAGGTTATTATTGTGATGCGGAATCTTTGTTCCCCTGTTGTATGAAGGGTTGTTGGTTATCCAGGCTACTCTCCCTCACTGCTACCTTGAAGCAGTTGACTCTCCGCCATTTGACTTTTTGACTGCAGCTAACAAACAGACAGCAACGGTAAACCGGACGCGGAATGAAACTAACCAACAGCTGAATACCTTTTTTCCCCTGCCATTCTTTTTCTAGACGCTGCTTTAACTTGACCTGAATCCGCTAACACAAGACAAGACAAGGACCGTGTCTAGGTGACTCAGTTTCAGATTCGTGGCGCTCAGACAGTCGAGGTCTCCCCGTCGGGTTTCTGGAAGGGGACGCGTGCGCAATGTTGTGCGATGTGAAGAAGAATAAAATGTCCTGGAGTGAAAGGGGAGATTTGGTGTTGGTGTTGTGTAATGCTACAATCAAAAGGGAAGGGACCTAAAAATCAACCTATCGTCAACTGTAGCGGGAGCGAGAGCGAGGCCCGAGGAGCGCACTGTGACTTCGCTTAGCTCAGCCAGTCCACGCTCTCCACTGGAAGTGCTTGACGAGGTTCCAGTGGCTGCAGGGCAGGGAGCCAATGCTTGGGCCTTGTACAAGAATGGGCTAGCATTACCCCCAGAGCGATGATCCCTTCCATTTCGGCTTCTTGCGTCTGGAGACGGAACACTCTTTATTTGCATTCAGGTCTGTCCCTGCCCCTCTCTCTGTCTTTCTTTTTTCTACCTGGGACCTGGCTACCTGGACCTGACCCAGCTGAACATTTGAGATTACAGATACAAGACGACGTTATTCATCCGCATCTCTCAGTATCAACTCATGATATTGACATATTTATCTTTTATTTTTCACTGTTACCCATGTACCACGTGCTCTCCCTTCTCCTCTAAACGACTAGAGCCGAGCATTGACTTTAACCAAAACCTACCCCCCCAAGTACCCCGTACCCAGTGCGAGACCCCAGGAGTCAACCAGTCCAGTGGCCATCTGCCATCCGCCATCCCAATATTACCCACACGGAATCGCCCAATGTCCCCCCGTTGATCTCTCAACCCCTTCAACCTCCACCAAAATCTCGCCGACTCGGAGCCTTTCGCTCTCGACACCTCTGAACCCTGGATTGACGACTTCAACACCGACACCATGGCCATTGCCATGGGCTGGCAGAAACCCGACAATGTCGCGGGCTCGTCGGCGCCGGCCATCATGGTCGGTCTCTTCGTTGCCTCTGGCGGGTTACTGTTCGGCTACGATACTGGGTAAGACAGACCACCAATTTCTTGATCTTTTGATGCCGGAAATGCGATTTATTGCGACTGGGAAAACACGGCGATATCGAAAACTGCGAAACCGACGACAAGAGATGGATTAAGGGACTTTCTTTGACGCTTTGACGGTCATTCACGATTGACTTTTGGACGATGCGACAACGGCGGCGAACCTTGTGTGTATCGGCGAAGATGACGCCGATACCATCACCACATTATCATGTCGAAACAACAAAAACCGATGATACTGCGAAGAAATGCGAGATGGAATTATACGATACCGATATCAAAAACGATAGCGACCTGTATTTGTGAACCCGCCAAGATGGAACTACCAACTGGATCCTGAACCGCATTCGCTCATCCATAACCAAATCACTTCATCGCGTCACATTATTTATCAGTCCCAAATACTAACCATCTATCTTTGCAGAGCCATCAACGGTATCCTTGCCATGACAGAGTTCAAGGAACAGTTCGGAAAACACACAAATTGCGTCGATGAAAACGGCGCCGTCGACATTTGCACAAAAGACTCATCCATCATTGTCGCTATTCTAAGTGCTGGCACTGCCTTTGGTGCTCTACTCGCCGCACCTACCGGCGACTCACTAGGTCGTCGCAAGACTCTACTTCTGGCCGTCGCCATCTTCTGCGTCGGTGCCATCTTTCAAGTTGCTGCTAACAATATTGACTTGTTGCTGGTCGGAAGGTACGTTCCCACTTAAATTGAGTCGGAGGGTCAGATCATTGACTAACCGTCTACAGATTCTTTGCTGGTGTAGGTGTTGGCCTTATCTCTGTTCTCGTTCCATTATATCAGTCCGAAATGGCGCCCAAATGGATAAGAGGTACTCTTGTCTGCGCCTACCAGTTATCAATAACCTTTGGCCTTCTTGCTGCCTCCATTGTCAACATTCTCGCCTCCAAACTCAACAACTCATCTGCATACCGCATTCCTCTTGGCCTTCAAATCGTCCCAGCCATTATTCTTACCGGAGGTCTATTACTGTTACCAGAAACACCTCGCTTTCTTGTTAAGAAGGGCTTGCATGAAGCCGCCGGCCTATCACTTAGTCGGCTACGACGACTCGACATCACCCATCCGGCACTCGTTGATGAATTGCAAGAGATGATTGCCAACCATCAATACGAACTAACATTAGGTCCGGACAGCTACAAACAACTTTTTATCGGCTCACCACATCTTGGTCGACGAATGTTTACTGGATGCGGACTCCAAATGCTTCAACAACTTACCGGTATCAACTTTATAATGTATTACAGCACATCGTTCTTTGACGGCGCCGGCGTTGAAAGCCCTTACACCAAGTCACTTATCATCAACATTATCAACGTTGTATCGACAATACCAGGTCTATTGGTCATCGAGAAATGGGGCCGACGAAGACTTTTGATGATTGGAGCCCTTGGTATGGCTGGTTGCCAACTTCTCATGGCATCATTCGATACTGCGACAGGACAAAGCTATGAGAAGGCGTCACAAACCATCCTCATCGCCTTTTGTGCCATCAACATTTTCTTTTTCGCTGCATCTTGGGGTCCCGTGGTCTGGGTCGTCACTTCTGAAATTTACCCTCTAAAAGTCCGAGCAAAGGCCATGTCCGTTTCAACAGCATCAAACTGGCTTCTCAACTTTGCCATTGCTTACTGCGCCCCTTACTTGGTCGGCACAGGACCGGGCAACGCCTCCTTTGGTCCAAAAATCTTCTTTATCTGGGGCGCCTTTTGCATTCTGGCCGTTTTCTTTGTGTGGTGCATGGTGTATGAGACGAGCAAGATCAGCCTGGAACAGATCGACGAAATGTACGAACGTGTGAACCATGCATGGAACAGTAAATCATTCGAACCGAGCTGGAGTTTCCAGCAGATGCTCAACGATGGATGGTCGCCAAGCGCTCAACCTCCAGCTGATCACGAGCTTCAAACGACAACAAGCGCATCAAGCGCAGATACAACCTTGGGTGACGGCGATGCGTCTTCCATAACCGTTAGCCAGAGCAACAACAACAGTTCATCGCCTAATAACAACAATGACCAGAACAAAGGTCCACCGGCCATGTCAATGGCCAATGTTGACTTCAGCTACTAGGCTCTGAGCCGTCGAATTGTTTGTTTGTCTATATTGCGTGTCTTTCACCCTCAACGTCACATAGGGAATCAGCGATGGAGTTCACGACGAAGTGGAGTTTGTGGGGTTTACGCGTTAATGTGTTTTATATTATATGGTTTCTTTGTTTTCTAACCCACGTCACATGGGTCATATCACCCCCCCGCTTGGGGTCATGGGACTGTTCGGTACCGGGGATTTGGGTAGGATACCACTCTTGGCTCTTGGACTTATATCATGATTTATCATTCTTTCAAGGAGTCAAGTGTCTTTATGTCGTTGATGAATGGATGCCCGGATACCCTGTGGGCAGCGGCTAATTGTCAAGCGAAGCGAGGTGAAGGCGCATGGCCATGGATTTTCTTGGGTAACAGAAAGGACATTGCATTATCAATCTGATTGCCAGTTGGCTTCGAATTCTAACCTTATCATATCTCACGTGTGTATGAACCGACCGTGCATGAACTGTTCGTGAGGTAACGAAACCTAGCCTTGGGATGCATTGTTATTGTGTTCAGTCTAGCATGGACTGTTCATAAGGGGAGGGCTGTTGAATACAATGTCACTACAAGTCTTTGACTTTGTTCCTCAAAAGCTCATAGTCATTCCCAGACTCACGACTATTGTTACTGTTCAATCACCTTGTACCTACAACTGGGAAAGCTATACCATAATGTCGCCCCTGTTTACTGACTCTATAAAAGCTCTCTACACCCTACGCTTTTCGATTTGCCCAAAACACCTTGAACTTTATCACATTTCATACCCATCTCGGAAAATCTTACGAAATCCCAACAGCTCACATTGTCATCTGCACTGGACAAAACCTTGTATGCGCATAAATATCTACACAAACTTTTCACCTTCGATTCTTACACCTCCCCCCTAAAAAATCTGCCCGGCATGTTGTCCCGCAAAGACATGGTCGGCCTTGCCCATCCGGACTTGATCGACCTCCTGTTTCGTTTTGATCTTCAACCTACCGAAAATCTGAGCGAGGTCTCAGAACCAGACCTCGCAAGACGCATATTACTCGCTATCGAACTCGCCGACGTCGATGAACAAGTTTCTCTGATCTCACGATTCATCCCAGAAGAAGAGTTGGCAGCCGAACGACTGGGCACCGCCGTAGTCCAAATCACCTCCCATCGCATCATATTGGACCCCGCAGAAAGGAAGATTGCTTTGAACGAAGACCCTTCGGGGCCTGAACCAAAAGAGAACGGCGAGGATTGCATTGCCTGTGCCGAAAGTGCTCATGGCAAAGCTCCTTGCGGCTGCAACTACTGCGTAACTTGTTATCGCCAGATCATCCGTATTGGCCTTCGATCCCAGGAGGAATTCCCCCCAAAATGCTGTAAGCCATTCGATGAAATGGCAGTCGCGCTCTCAGGCTCCCCTGCTCTGGTCCATCTCTTTCGGCAGATGCAAGAGGAAGTGAAGCTCCCGATTCCTGATCGAGTGTACTGCTACCAAGGCAACTGCGCAGCATTTATCCCGCCCGACCTAAAAGGACGATGCCCTATCTGTCCCTACAAAACCTGCGTCGACTGCGGTGAAAAAGCCCACGATGGATTGCCCTGCGCTGAAGGAGATGCACTGGAAGATGTCTGGGCCACCATGGACGCCAACAAATCCGTAAACTGTCCCGATTGCGGTAGGATGATCCAGCTGTCAGAAGCATGCAACCACATGACTTGTCCCTGCGGCGGTGAATTTTGCTTTCTTTGCGGCGTGAAGAGTAGGCGCTGCAGTTGCCCTCCATACAGGAACTTCCATTTGATGGTTCCTATGAAGGATCGCCCTGGCGTTAAACCACCACAGTTCCGCCGTCCACCTCGCACAGATGTACCGACAGGTCAAGGCGGTGGCGATACTGAACCACTCAAGATTCCACAGTTGCGTCCTAAACCCGGGGAAAAAGAGAGAACCCCGAGAAACAGCGCCTACGCTCTCGGACGGGTGATTCGACCACTGGTATTGCCGCAAGACGACCAGCCTCATCGTCTGGATGAGGTCAGGCGGTGGCGAGAGAGAGAAGAGACTCGATCAAGGAGACGCGCGCCTCATCGAGAGCCTTTGAGGTTTCATGCCGAGGCCGGGCAAGGTTGGGGGCAGTGGGGGAGACAGCCTCCTGCCCCGGCTGATTTGTTCGATCATCCCCCGCATACTTTCATGGAAGCCACGCGCCAGGTTCGAATTCCTCATGTGGTGCATCCTGTCGCGAATGTTTGGTGGCCACCTGCTAGAACGCGACAACCTGCCCAGCCTGCTGCTACTGCACGACCCTCTGCCCGGCATTATGCACGGGGCAATGACGGTGGCGTAGGAAACGAGAATCAGGTACGTGGATTGATGTATCATCCTTCAAGGCGTGGCTAACCTGGATTAGATGAGAAGAAGAACAGTCAACCAAGGAGGTGTTAAAGAACCCCTAACCCTAGACATGCAACAACGTTCGCAACATCAAGAACAAGGAATCTCAGAGGTTCACATACAGTTTGAGTTGATAGTACGTCATACCGAAACCACCAACAGGGAGCATCAAGAGAGAGAGAGAGTTCTCCGTATGCAAGAGGCCAAGAGTATGTTTGAGAAAACAGCAAGTATCACCGCTGGCCGCAGCAGGCAAACACAACAACCACAACAATCGAAAGGCCAAAGGAACTCCAAACGAGTTCAGCGTCAGTTCGAGAACATAGCGAGATGGAACGCTGATGTTATCGACAAGTCTTCTTCCATGCCAGCATTAGATGCTCTACTCTGGGGCACAGATTTCTGAGAAACGAGCAAGAAAGGCGTGGAAGTGATACAGCGAGACTTTGGAGAGAGGCGGCTATCAATAGGAGACATGCAGCTTCTCCTTGGCGAAGAAGTTATGTCTGGAGTGCAGCGCCGCTTGGGGAGAGTGGCATCAGTAGTGGAGGATTTGGAAAGGAAAATTGACTTAGGGTTTGTCGAGGGGAGGACGTGGCCAGAAAAAATATGGTCGCTTGTTATGTAGGTTAAATCTAAGATTGTTATCTATATTTTGTGTTGTACTTCTTTCGTGACATTGCATTTTGTGTACCCTCAAAAGCAGACTCATTCGTCTATACCTCTACTTACTTCGTCAAGAGAAGTGAAGGAAGCAATAGTCATCTAGCATAACTCCAGGATCCAGCTTATTTCCTAGGCATCCGTACAAGTTTCCGTCGTCCTTGAACTGCTGTATCGCTGTTTCGCGCTCAGTGCAATTGTCTGGGATCATGTTTCTTTTGTCAGCTCGCGCGCCTCTGCAGTATATGATGCGGGCGCGCAATGGGTATTTGCAAGATTTCTCGTTGCATTTGATGATAGTGAGGTGACACATTATGAAAGGTGGTATCTGAGAATGTCGTGGTGGTTGAGTTTTAGTTCGTGAGATTGAGGGCTGGTGATGTTTACTCTTTGGTTCAGTCAAGTTTACAATGAGAGTTGCCAGACAATCTTATAGTTGTTATAGCATTGGACTATGCCTTCCAAATGATACATATTTTGATGGCTAGATGAGGAATGAAACACAGCCATGTTGCTATCTCTGTCTGCCTTTGTTCAAACATATCTAGAGAACAAAGCATACATATCACGAGACAAAGAGACAACTGCGCACAAAGAACAAGATAAAAGAACAGTTCAGCGTTCAATCAGAACACGATAAATTAATCTGAACCTTCTCCAAGCTTTTTGATCTCTGCCACAACAGCATCGGTAACTTCTTTAGTCGTCGCATTACCACCAAGATCCTGCGTCAGAACCCCAGAAGCCGTCACGTTCTCCACGCACTCCATCAACTTGGCCGACGCATCCTCCTCACCAAGCCAAGAGAGCATCTCGGCTGCTGTCCAGAATGTAGCGACAGGGTTAGCGACGCCTTTACCAGTAATGTCAAAGGCTGATCCATGGATGGGCTCGAACATGGATGGGTTCTCGCGGGTTGGGTCTAGGTTGCTTGTTGGTGCGATGCCAATTGAGCCTGCGAGGGCTGCTGCTAGATCGGAGAGGATGTCTGCGTGCTGTAGAGCTGTTAGTATGGACTCTATCAATTAGAGTCTGGGTATTGACTTACTAGGTTGCTTGCGACAATGGTATCAATACTCTCAGGCTTGAGAACCATCTTGGTAGTCATAGCATCAACCAGCATCTTCTCCACCGTCACATCAGGAAAGTCCTTTGCGACCTCAGCAGCAACTTCATCCCACAACACCATACCATTACGCTGAGCATTGCTCTTGGTAACAACAGTCAAATGCTTCCTCGGTCTCTTTTGCGCGATCTCAAAGGCAAAACGAATAAGTCTGTTGACGGCGTGGCGTGTGAAGATAGAAACTTCGGTAGCAACCTCCCATGGATGACCGCGGTGTGAACGACCGCCTTGACCTGCGTACTCGCCCTCGCTGTTCTCGCGAATGATGACCCAGTCAAGATCACCGGTTTTGCAGTTACGCAGAGGAGATTGTGTTCCGCGCATGATGCGTGTGGGACGAACATTGGCGTATTGCTGGAAGGGTTGGCAGATGGCGAGACGAAGACCCCAGAGAGATATATGATCAGGTACATCTATTGATGGTGAGTATAACTGTATTTCTGTTGGGAAATGTTACTTACCAGGAGCCCCTACGGCGCCAAAGAGGATAGCATCGTGCTTCTTCAGCTGATCAAGGCCACCATCAGGAATGTATTTCCCCGTCTTCTTGTAGGTATCTGAACTCCAATCATAGTGCGTAAAGTCGAGGTTAAATGTTTGAAGTGTACCAGCCAAAGCAGTCAAAGCCTCGATTCCAGCTGATATGACTTCAGGACCAATGCCATCAGCTGGGATGGAGGCGATGTTGTATGTCTTTTTGGCGGCAACTGCTGATGGAGACATGATGGGATCTGATGATTGAAGAAAGATATTAGATCAATCTTTCTCAAATAATTACAATATTTATATGTTTGAACTTGCTCAACTGTGGAATTATATCACTCTTGATGATTGATGTGGAGTATGCGGACGTTTCTTTGTCCGCTTCAACCCCATGAAGAAGAGCATGATCTTATTGGACCCGGCTAACAACATGGTGTCGCTGGTCCAACTCCGCTGTCATCAATGGTTTTCCGTGGATAGCGCCCTGTGTTATGCGGGGATTTAACGTTGATATCCGCTCGTTGAAGTACCGAATTACATATATGAGTCGATTGCGAGGGACTTCGGACCCAACGCCATTAATACAGTCTCTTAACTGTTGGTATATTTCACGGATCTCCTTTCTATAGTGTCAATTCTTTTCGACATCAATCCCCAACTGTACAACCTTTAAAAACTCCTGTCAACTGCCAATATGATCGACCCAAACGCCATCAATGCCGTTCTGGACATTTTCGTGCCCGCAATCCGTGTCCATCAGAAAAACGCATCGAAACCATTCGTCTTAGGACTTTCCGGCCTCCAAGGTAGCGGGAAATCAACATGGGCTGCGGCTCTATCTCAAGCTTTGACAAGCCAGTACAACCTCAAAAACCGTACGTTGTCTCTAGATGATCTCTATCGCGATCATCCAGAGCTCGTGGCCATCCGAGAAGCGAACCCAAACAACGGTCTTCTCCAGACTCGCGGTCAGCCTGGAACTCATGATGAGATTCTTGCGAAACAGTTCTTTGATCAGGTCCTTGGCCGAGTGGACAGTGAGAAGAAAACTGTTAAGTGGCCGGCGTACGATAAGAGTCTTCATAGCGGCCAGGGCGGAAGAGTCCCAGTTGACGAGTGGGAAGAGGTAGCACTGGGCCAAGATCTTGATGTGCTTATCTTTGAAGGCTGGGCTCTCGGATTTCAACCCTTGACTAAGGAAGAAGTCACTAGAAAATGGGAACAGGCTAACGCTTCAGAGTCGCAACAGTCTGAAGAATGGTCTCTGACTAACACTCTTGCAAACCACAAGGTCGACCATCTTCTGCTGATTAACGAGAATCTTAGACGGTATTGTGACACCTTTGCCGGACCGCAGCACTTTGATGGATTCTTGCACTTGAGCACCGACAAACTAGTTCAGGTTTATGAGTGGCGTCTTGGCCAGGAAAAGGCTTTGAGAGAGCATAAGCCGGGAATGTCGGATGAGCAGGTAATCAAGTTTGTCAAGGGATATATGCCAGCGTATGAATTGTTTCTTGAACGTCTCCAGAACAAGAACCTCTTTGGGAGTGAGGGAGATAGGGCGTCAGGGAAGAAGCATGTACAGGTAATATTGAACAAGGCAAGGGAGGTGATGGAAGTGAAGGAGGTATGATGAAACAGCCATATACCAGACTAGCGTAAATAATTCCACGTTGGATCAACAGAAGCATCAAACTCTGCGTGGACAAGAAAGGGATTATCAATAGCACTGAACGAGCTTGCAAAGAGCTGGTCGTACCACATCATGGACTCTTGACCCTCAAGGGGCACATTGTCGAACTGTGGGTAAACCGGGCCTTCTAAGGGAAATGAAGTGTTTGGCGTGGAAAGCAAGTCACCGGTATAAGGGCCATGTGGGGTTTCCTGTTGATGATGCGGTATGCCGTGGGACATGGCGGTAGCAGAAGGGAAAATTCTTTGACGTTTACGCTGTTGTAGTCGCGGAGAATCAGTGGCGGAAGAAGTGTTAGGTAAACTGGGCCGTTCTGTATCTCTAGTGTCGGTAGTTGCCCCCAAACCGGTCGCGGGATCTTGATTTAGAGATCTTGGAGGCCTTGAAGGCGTGGTGGTGTCACCTCCTCTTTGGTGCGGAACACCAGGGGAGAAAGTCCTTGTCGTGATGGAAGCATCAGCAGGTGATTCGATAAGACAAGGCCGGTCTTGCGACAGCTCTTGGACTGTAGATGTGAGTTCATCAATGGCACCGAGGCAATATTCTGGCCAAGAAGTGTCTCGAGCCGCTAGGTGACCAAGTATACCCTTGGCTGCAGCGACGTGTCTAGGTAAAATTAGAAACACTATCATATCAAAGTAACAGGATGACATACTTTAAGGCGCTGTCAAGAGGGACCTGTCTCTCAAAGGCAGCATGGATAAGAACGAATGCACTGATCCAGATAGACCATGTAAACGATGGCCACAGCAAAGGTGTCTGTGACCTCGCACCATTTGAGTCAACTTGTAATTGATGTCGATTCCGGTGCTTCTTGAGTATTATCAATATTGACTTTGCAGCGGAAATACAGGCCTGAAAAGCGGATGAGTATGATGGAGAAGGATGCTCCGAGGCCAAGCCAGGTCTGTTGAGGCATATCACCGATTCGTGCTTTAACACTAATAGCATAATCTTGTGGTGATCTGATATTGTAGGCGTATTTGAGTCTGCGTCAGCGAGATCATCTTCCTCAACTGCGTCCTGGATTTCGTTGAACCACTTTGCCAACTCGGCTTGTACAAAAGCCGCTCTATCTGCCGTGTCTTGCCGCTGCAGCATGGATTTGTTTCTTAGCTCGAGGATAAGGCCACGAATGCGGGCGTGTTTTGTCACAAAGGTTAAAAGTTGTAGTCGTTGGACGTTTTCGTCTCTGTTTGTGAGTGTGTGGCGCTCTTCGCCGGGATAGCAGACATCGAGATCGTCGTCATGGATATCGAGCGGTAGACCGAGAGACTGACAGAGAAGCCTCTCCAAGATGTATATACACCAAAAGACTCGTCGACGAACTGAATCTTCTTTGGTGGTGAAAAAGGGATACCGTGCTGGACATCGATGAAGGCCTAATTGGAATGCGGCACGGACGATAAGTCCACCCAGCCTGGACGCAGCGTTTAGACACAACATCGAAGTCAAGAACAACTGAATAGCTAGAGCAGCTTGGGTTGTTCGGAGAGACGCTGGCTGACTAAGAGCAAATTGTGAGCTTGCTAGTGCATCGTCGACGCTGTTGAAAAGGAATTGTTTGGGTATTGGTTTCTCAAAAGCGATGGACTGACGACTATCGGCCAATGAGATGGAGAGGATAGACTTGACGATAACTTTGTCTATAGGATTCAAGGAGGAGACGGCATTTTTGGAAACTTCCTCGAATAAGCCCAAAACTTCTGGCCCATGAAGAAAAGGAAGAACAGGATGCCATGCTTCAAAGTAGCTCTTGGACCAGTCGACGAAATCTTGGAAATCTGGCAATGCGCCTTGTTCAGTATCAACTTCATTGTCTCTCCATAGAAACTGCTCTTGATTTCTTTTACTCGAAGTTCCCTGTCGTAGTTGGTCATCTTCTCCAGGGATAAGTGTGTTGATAGTCGAAGATTCTGTTCTCGAAGCTGATTTCTTGGCCAACCTCAAGTGTACAGCTCGGATATAGTGAATTCCACTACCACTACCTACAAAGCGAGCGGCGTCATGCTCGCCTGTGTCGCGCATTAAACCATATTCCCGACCTGAAGTTGAATGTTTTCGTTTTGAAGATTGAGGTTCATGGCCTGGGGTTGAGTGAGACGCTGTTTCGAGAGTGTCATAGGGTGAATGGTGAGAAGACATGTTGATTAGTAAGGATCATGATTTGGGCTCTTGTATGGGAGATGAGTGATCCTTGGCAGAGTAATGAGGATGGAGAAGACGTGTTGACGATATCGTCTAACGTAGTAGTAGTTACTGTAAAAGTGTTAGTGCCGCTCCGGACAAAGAAAACACCGAGGCGGGGTTACATTTCAACGCCTAACCAACACTCACTCTGCATTGCAATGGATACAATATTTATCAATATTAACACTTATATGACTAATTACTCATGGCAAGTAATGAAGTCACAGCCGAGCAAGAGTCTGGGCAGTTAAATCCAATAGCATGCAGCCATTGTCGACAACGAAAGCGCAAGGTGAGACAAATTGAATAGCAAAAACGACCGAGGGAGACGTTGACCAATATATTTTATAGTGTGACAGAAACATGTTAGTATATAAATACTCTCGATGTACTCGAACAATTACTGATATTAATAGACCCCATTGCTTACAATGCAGTAACGATCCTTCCAGGTGTCAGTACCCTGAGCAGAACAAAAGGTACAACAACAACCTTTCCGTCATCCGCGTTTGACTAAATTATCCCAGGGGCCTTCCGATTGGCTTTATAACAAGACTCGAAGCACGTCTGGCTGAAACGGAAGAAGCCCTTTTCCGTCTTGTCCAATCCATCGAGGAGCCTGAGGATAACAAAGTCTCACTCAAACCGTCATCTCAACGAAAAGATGATCGTATTAGAGAATGGGACAATTTTCCACTAAGGACACCTGAACAAGTCAAGCTATGGTATCGGAATAGGTCAGGGAAAAGTATACATGACGTCTCGATGGACTTGGATCAACAAGATCCATCTTCCCATGTTGCACCACTCGATGCAGACAGCGTTGAGTTTCCCGATGATGGCCAGAGTAACTCTGGAGCAGAAATTATGTTACCTGATGCGGATGTCGAAGTTGATTCAATGACTGAAATTCATACCTCTGGAGGGCCTATTGGAAGTAAGGCCAGGGATATGGAACACAGGAACCCACATTTATATTTCTAACAAGCAAGAACTTATCTAAAACAGTCTCTGAGAGGGTCTTTAGCTATCTTGGGCTATGGATCCATGTCTTAGGAATTCCCTACATATTGGAAAGTACTTGCGATGACGTCTCGGCTCAATGAATGTAAGCGGGCTTTGCACTTATACACTTCTACAAACATCTCGGTACTTTTTTTGTGTTCCTTCTCACTAAGGCCTATGCTAGCTTTGGTTAAAATATTTCGAAGCCGTGGTTTGGTTCATCTGTTCATGACCGTTGGTATTTTGAGTGATGAAACTAAGAATAGATCTCAGACAGGGATTCCGAACAGCTGAAGGACCAAACCCTACCTCGATAACAGATGCCTCACTTCTGGCTTACTGTTCAGCGGCTCCTACATGGAACATTGGCATTGACTAGGTGAGGGTCAGCACATCAGCTTGCCATAGTCAAGAATCTCAACGGATGCAAACCTTGATGAGTGTAGTGGTGAGTTAGATAGCTGAATCCTGTAGTAAGCCCGAAGGCTTGGTTTAGTGCTGTAGTGCTGGCGGCAGATGACTGGCTTCTCAAGTATCGGCATCCGGAAGTCAGAGAAGTAAAAGATATCGTGATTGGACAATGGATTCAGCGTTTGGAGTTGTGTACAGTAGTGCAACGTTATATGGCTTTAGTTGTCACCATGACTACATACATGACAGGTGTTAGTCAACAGCTACAAGGAGCAGATCAAAGTTAGTATTTTGGTTTTTTTTTCAATTTTCACAAGATATTGATAGCCCAAAATCTGAAATCTAGATATATATTCTGTTTATTGACCCGTTCTCGTCTCTGATTATATGAGGCCGACTACATAAACACTTCTCAGTCACAGCCTAACCACCCAAAATGAAGCATAAAAGTAAATAGAAAGCTGCAAGTAAGAAATGTAAAAAGCGGAAGTATCCATTAGCGGATGATGAGTTGTTCGGCTGATGCACACCACATCTCAACACCAAGCTAGCCATGGCGCTGTGCAAGATGGTGTCATTGATTGACCGCTTATTACCACGGCTTGGAATGTAACACAAGCAACTCAAAGTGAAGTAAGCTGATGATCTGGAGGATTTAAATTTACGTGGCAGGTGAGATTTACTCCAGAATCCCACAAGTGGAGGATGCTGGGCATAAGCAATATGGATGAATATAGCTGCTGCGCCACTGTTTGTCTTTGGTCGCCGAGTCCAAGATTAGGATTAATTTTCTTGTCTACAAAGCCCACTTGAGAAACAGGGAGATGGGATTATACAGATGCTTGCATCTTGGCACTGTTTTGCCAAAGTACCAAATAGCATTCATGCCGAGGGGATGGAAAACAACTGGAGACCCAAGCTTGGCTGCAGAAAATAAACAGTCCAAGAGTATGCATAACATAGTGCAAATAGTTGAGGTATTTTGTCTGCAACGACAGTAAAGTCATTCTCGGCAACCTCAAGGACCAGTAAAACTTGGTCAACAATTGACTAGACAAAGCATAAAGCCACAATAAACCAGAGTAACAACCTCTACAGGGCTGAGTTTAGAGGCTAAAGCAATTGACTGCGGTCCAGGCTTACCTGCTTTACCTAATTAAGCCCGAGTCTTAAGCTTAAAATAGGGCTAATTATCAGCTCAAGGCGGGGGCTGAGCATTCCTCTCTACGAAGGTGCTGCACTAAGTATCTGACGGCTGACCTCCTCCGATGCAGTGTAAGCAAGCCCCCAAGACAGGCTGTGTGTGAGATGCCGATGCCATAGCCTCCTCCGCTGCAATCCGGAAGTCGGTAGTAGCTAACAACTTGAGGGTTGCGATATTAGTCTGTAGATGAAGAGCTTCAATGTAGGAAACAACTTTGTATAAGAAGTCCCTCATGCCACCACCAAGATGAAATTTCTCTTCTCATCATCACAACACAAAACATCAAACCAACAATACCAATTTTCCTTTTCTCTCTATTTCCTTATTTCCTTTGTTAGGTTTTATTTCCTTACAAACTTTCGCTTCTTCTCAGTCGTATTTTCCAACAGTTCAGTTCAGTTTCTGTTCATTGTTTCCAACTGTCAATTACTTCGACTCTTCTCCTCCTGTCAAGATATCCAAAATGCATTCTGCCATCTTTGCTGTCTTTGCTATCTCCGGCCTCGCTGCCGCTACTCCCAACCCCAAGCCCCAAGCCGAATGTGAGGGTCTTGCTCCTCTCGGTCTCGACACTGTCAAGTACTACGTCTGCGGCAAGAATGGCTTCCGTGGATACTGCTCCGAAGACCCTTGTGACGCAAAGTGGTGCCGAGACTTTGCTCCCAAGACTTGCGATCTTGTCTTTATCACCGAGCCTGAAGCCCCTGTTGTAGGCGGCCACAAGTGGGAGTCTGAGACAGCTACTACTACTGTCACCGAAGCCGCTTCCACTGATCTTCCGATCGGCCAATGTGCTCCCGGAACAGGTTTCTTCCAGAACTGTTCCAACGGCTTCGTGGGATGCTGCAAGTCTGATGCTTGCACCGGCGATGCTGGTGTCTGCCCTGATACTAAGGAGGCTAAGCGTGGCGACCCAACTGTCTGCCCTCCTGGTACCGGTTTCTTCCAGTCTTGCTCAAACGGCTTCCGTGGTTGCTGCAAGTCTGATGCCTGCGGCCAAAAGCTCCCCATCTGCCCCCCTTCAGTCACCAAGCGATCTGACGACCCAACTGTCTGCCCACCAGGCACTGGCTTTTTCCAATCATGCTCCAACGGTTTCCGCGGCTGTTGCAAGGGTGACGCTTGTGGTCAGAAGGAACCCATCTGCCCTTCTACTGCTGCCAAGCGATCAGACGATCCTACCGTCTGCCCTCCCGGAACTGGTTTCTTCCAGTCCTGCTCTAACGGTTTCCGTGGATGCTGCAAGAACGACGCCTGCAGCCAGACTCAACCTATCTGCCCTTCTTCTTCCGCTAAGCGATCTGATGACCCCACAGTTTGCGCCCCTGGAACTGGCTTCTTCCAGTCTTGTTCCAACGGCTTCCGTGGGTGCTGCAAGACCGACGCATGCAGCCAGACCCAGCCCATCTGCCCTTCTTCCTCTGCTAAGCGTGACGATACCGTCTGCCCTCCCGGTACCGGTTTCTTCCAGTCCTGCTCCAACGGCTTTCGCGGCTGCTGCAAGGGTGACGCCTGTGGCAACTCATGGTGCCCCGACTTCAAGACCGGTACCTACCAGCCTGCCCAGTCCTTCAAGGTCAAGGCTCGCTCCGACGGAACATGCGCTCCCGGCACTGGCTTTTTCCAGGTCTGCTCCAACGGCTTCAAGGGATGCTGCAAGAAGGATGCTTGCGGTCAGAAGCAAGCTGTCTGCCCCAACTAAGAGGTGGATTCACTTTCATTATGTCAAGCCTTGTGAATAACGAGCGTTGCATAAGCATAAGCATAACATAGCATAGCGTTGCATTACATTACAAGTACATACATACAGCATTCTTGACGATCTTTTGGATATATGGGATTTGGGTCTTTTTATTTGGAACATTGATGGATTGTTTGGCATTAGATTGATTTATCATTATTATATTACTTATTTAGAGCATTGATTTTATCGGGCACGATGAAAATCTAACTAATACACTCCTTTAAAAAATATTGTCCCTTTGTCGCTGTCCATGTCTCACTAAGTATGCTCAGGTGTTCTGGCCAATACTACCAGCATTCTTCCACTGTCCACATAAACCGTTGCTGAGGATAACCGATGGGGAAGATTGCATTCTTGTTTGATATTCGGCAATCATGTACTGGCGTGAATGGATGCATTTGCTGCTATCCACTGCGATGAACAGTCTGCATTCAGTATCGGCAACACTGTAAAAGGTACCCTGACATTCAGGTAGTTTTGCGCAAGCGTTACAGCATGAGGTGGCGGTATATCCAGTTCCCAGGTTCCGACCACTACTTTGTTGCTGGTAGTTGGTATAAGTGAAGAAATATCCTCCGCCATTATCTGTTACCATTATGTTATCTGAAGAGCAGATGGCGTACTCAGTTGCCTCCGGCACTTGGCTCTCAACAGTCACTTTGGAGGAAAATGTCAGCATGTAGACTGGGAAAACGGGCCACTCGTATGGGTAGACTTACCGGTTGAGACTACAGTAGTGACAGAGGTAACGTCGACAACAGAAGTGGTAACGGGGTACTCGGTAGTAAGGACAGTAGTACTAGCGTCGTCTGGATATAGCGTTGTGAGAAACGTGGTAGAAATAGTAGTGGTCTTGAGCTTGGTAACAGCCTTTGCAGTCTGTCTTGCTCCTTGCACAGTTGTAGTGATAGTCTTGGTAGAGGTGGTAGGAACCTCCTTGACACATCGGACGCTCTGTGGATGATCACCACCCGGTCCAACAGTTTCGGTTTCTATGTCGCCTCTCCTCTCTTGGTTTCGTCGCTTCACGGTCCGTGGCTGGTTGAGGATGTCGGTAAAACCATCAGGCTTGCTAACGGTGGAGGTAAAGAATTTTGTGGTAGTGGTTGTCGTGACAGAATTGACAGTAGACCAGACTGTCCTTTGAATGAAAGAAGTAGAGCTGGCTGTTAGATAGCGAGTTAGTTACTGTGGAAGCAAACAATAAAACAGGTCACACTTACAGACAACGGTGCTGGTGGCAGTCTTGGTGGCTTGATCGGCAATAATAGTTGAGGTATGTATCTTTGTCTCGCGAATAGTAGACGTCTTGGCTACCGGGATAACAACAACATTGACTTTCCGGATCACTTTCTTGATGATAGTGATTTTCTTGACTGTTGTGGCTCTGGACGTTGGGACATTCTTGACGCTCTTGGTTCCGAGAGCAGTAGTACAGGTAGAGGTAGGGTTCAACGCAGCAATACCCTCCACGCCAAGCGCTAGGAGCACAAGAAGAGATCTAAAAGCAACCATGATGTCAATGCGTATGGGAATGGAAAAGACAATCAGACTGAACACAAGGCGGTATCTGAAGGAGTATTTAAAGATTCAACGAAGTCCCCCCCCAAATTACTACCCAGTCTTGGCCATTAGAATCAGGGGAAATCGAGGCCTGAATAAGTGACAAATCACAGATACTATCGAATGATTCATGCAGGGACACCAGCATCAATTTGGCTCGCTATTGAATGTCTATACAAATCCATGTCTTCAGCTTTTGTTGGTCGAGCATGTCGCTTAACCGGTAATAAAATACCGGGTCTTTTATATTGATCAGACCAACCAAAATAGAGGTTGTGAGCACAGATTCTCATATTGCCAAGAAATGGGTTTGAACTATTGATTTTGACGGAGCAAAACGAAGTCCAGACTGTTCGAAACGACAACGAATCATGTAAACATATAACCAACAACAACTGAATTTGAGAATCTGTTTATGTTTGTTACCTCATCTCAGCAACAGATTTGAAAATGTCATACAAGGCTGTTCCCATGCTCCTATGTCTCTTTCAGATGCCCAACGCCCTCATCCTTATGCCAAGTAACCACCAGACTCCTACTGAGGTCTTGTAACTTGTCCATCCCTGCTGCTTCTCTAAGCATTTTTCTTAGATCCCCATCTGGTGCACAAGAGAGTGTTGCTAGAATACTATCCTTCCAAACTGGCCTTCCTGAACGCTGTGTTTCCCATATACACAGAACAGTAAAGATTACGCCCGCCACGAAATTGACAATGGGAAAAATAAAGAAATACCAGCGGATATGTATAATAGTGGCGTTGGCTGTAGATGTTCCTTTCTCTGGATCATCGAGGTCGCGATCTCTCATCCATTTCGTCAAGCTCAGTGCCACGTTCTCAATTGTTGAAGGTATATCATGGGACTCCCCAAGCCCAACCATCAAGCTAGAAAATCCTCCAGCACCACGACCCGGGTAAATAAGCCTCCACGGAGCCATAAACTGATAGGTAGTACCTGTGTTATAACCCCAAAGTCCCTCGTTCAGATTGCTAAGAAGTGAAAGGATGGTGGTCTGTGTGATATTAAATGCCTGTGTTGAGAGGTTTGACGTGCGAAAGTACTCGTCAGGTATCTTTATCTGCAGATCTGACAGGTTTACCAGTCTGTTGCCCATATCAAGACTGTAGTTTGTATATCTGAAGAATTCTTCCACCATCGGGTCATCTTCTTCTGGCGTATAGGATTCTGTGGTTCTATCAATGAAAGAGGCGACGACGGTCTCTTGCAAAGAGCCTTGTGATAGCACGTCGTGATACTCATTGACACAAAAGAACAAAGCACACTCTTGCGAAGTGATACCCGTCTCTTCCCATATCGTTTTACCGTCAGACCAACTTTTGTTTGATTTGAGGTATTGCATAGCCATGATTAAAGTATCGTGATTTTGGAAATTCAGGGTCTGTCCTGGGTTCGTCGTGAATCTTGATGATAAATAGGTATCAGGGCAATTGTCGCTTTTAGATGTGCAACTTGCTTTTCCGTCGTAGTTGGACAAGCTTAAATTCATGCTTGCGATCTTGTACTTTGTATGTGTCAGGCTCTGATTCGTTTGCCACCAATTAGCAGCGGGCCATTGGTTGCTGATATCAGGAAGGGTGCTGTTGGGCTCCCATTTTGCAGGCGGCATGCTGAGACCCGGTACTTTGTCCGTTCCTATCGTTCTAACCACATGCTGAGATAGATCGTGGCACTTGTGGCAGACTGCAACAGACGCAAAATCGGCCCAAGAGCAATTGCCGGAGAGACATGTATAAGCAGGTTTCAGATTCTGAGATGAAGTCAGAGGTGAAAAGCCACTCCAAAGAGCTGCTTTCAGCCCCATGTCGCTTTGGATATTAGATGTCGTTAAGAATGACACGTAGTAGTGTGTGGTATTACCCGGGTTGACAGGGAATCGGCCCACGCCATTCTCTGCCCCCCTGAACCCAATCCAAGACCCTGCGTTTAGTCGAGTGGTCCTGCCAATGGAGGGAGCAGAGTCGATCGACTGGTTATTCTTTCGAGCCAGTTCAGCGTATTCTTTGGGCTTTAGGACAAGCTCCCGGTCTTCAGAAGCCAGGATAGCTTGTGTAAAGGGTTCAAATGCCAATAAAGCAATGGTTGCAAGAGCACCCAGAGCAGCCCAGTTTCTATCAATGATGGTTAGTTACTGAGATAACACTTTGCAAACTTAAGAAGAAACCGAAGAAGAAAGGCTGAACTTACGGCCGCCGGATGCATGACTTCAACACACGCAAACCACCCCAAGCACCTCGACTAGAAGCATCTAATCGATCAAAATCGACAAGCGGCTGTGATGACTGGTTGTACCAATTCCATTTCATTTGTGACAGGCATATATTGATCGAAAATGCAAGACAGGCTTTCGAAACCCCTGCGAGGATGGATACGATGGCGTTGATCGTAATGAATGGCATTGTCCACCGTGATAGCGGTTGTCCGTTGGAGGCGATAAGAACACAAGTCAGAGCGCCAAAAGATAACAAGCTGAGGACCAAGGCAGACATCTCTAAGCCCCATAGATGAAACAAAGAGGAAGCCGGACGATGCGAAGGGCTTTTTCCATCAGCGGCCTCGGTTTCTATTTTCAGACTGGATGGACGAGACGAAAGTTGCTGTGGGGTTTCCAGCAGAGGTTGGACAGTAGAAACTGCACCATCTCGACTATCTCGACTAGATGTTTCAAACTGGTCCATGGTTTCAATTTTCTTTATAGTGACAATAAACAAGGAGATGATGGAAGAGGCCTGGTAGAAGACACAGACTGAGTAGGGAGGGGGAGATATGAATTTGTTCATGGCAATTAGTGTAGAACATCATCAGGCAACGAACTAGAGTGCCACTACAGAAGGATGAAATATAACTTCGACTCTAGGTGATCAGTTACACAGAATCAGACTTGCGGTAGCACGATGTTGGGCGCAGTCATGTGAAGGTGATGAATACGGGACACATCCTTATCTGCAGGGCTGAGTGGTTGTTCAAAATGTATCTAGAAGTTACACATGGCATACAATCGAGGATACTCAGGCAGTACGTGTGTAACTGAGGCTTTTATTTTCATCTATTGTATTGGAAGTCTCAGAATGTCGGTGGATTGCAACATCTGTTACTTGAATTGTAGATGAGCACTAACATAGACATTTTTAGATAATAACACAGCCTCCATCTGACGCAATGCCCTCTGTTTTGGCCTATGGCTAATTTATGAGGCGGATAACAAGACGCAAGCATCATAGGTAGATAGTTGCAAGTTGTCAATATGAGCAAAGGGTTGATAGTATGGCAACGGGACTGTGGAATCGCAGTCCAGTTTGTGAGAGACGGTCAACTCCACAAAACAAGTAACCTTTCACAGAACTACATCAGTATACATACTTACCGCGTTACTGAAAGATGAAAAGATTAGTTATGTTCTAATCAAGTCACCAAGTTTTGAAGTGTTTTCAGCAAGGATTGTTAAGTCAAACACTTGTATCACATAGTAGAGCAAGTTTGAGACTGTTTGAGACAACATGAAGCCAGGTATGTATACAGGCAGTGGCAAGTTACTCTAGGTCCTATCAACGGAGAGTTCACTCAGTGACCTTCTCACAAGTACTACAGTATCAGAAATGCCATTAGACAGAGATTCTCATGATGGGGTGCGGGGTTGTCCAAACAGCCTGAAACAACTCCTCGTTTAGCCGGGATATGAGTTGTTTATTTCCACTTCCTTTCAATCTCTCCTCATCCACAATTAAGACATCATGGCAGAGTCAAAGCCAACCCTACGATGGGGCATCGTAGGTACTGGTATGATCTCGTCGTGGTTCATCGCAGATCTCACCATCGACCGTAAAGACGCCAAAGCTACACACATCATCCAAGCCATTGGATCTTCTTCCGTTGAAAAGGGCAAGAAATTTGTTAAAGAACATCTGCCAAACGCGTCTAAACCTCCAACCATTTACGGAAGTTACCAAGAGGCCTACCAAGACCCCGAGGTTGACATTATCTACATCGGAACACCCCATGGCTTCCACAAAAAGAACTGCCTCGATGCCATTTCGCACGGAAAGAATGTCTTGTGCGAGAAAGCTTTCACCTTGAATGCCAAAGAAGCGAGAGAAGTATTCGAAGCGGCAAAGGAGAAGGGTGTTTTCATTATGGAAGCTATGTGGACACGTTTCTTCCCTCTGGTCAAAACTATCCAGAAGCTTGTTCATGAGGATAAGGTTATTGGAGACGTGGCTCGCCTTTTTGCCGACTTTGCCATGGATCAACATATCGAGTCTCTGGCCCCTGAGCACCGTTTACGAGATCTTTCCCTGGGTGCTGGCTCTTTGCTCGATATTGGTATCTACAGCTTGACGTGGGGCCTTGTGGGCCTTGATTCGGGTGTAGGCGAGGAAGCAACTACACCAAAGATCTGCGCTGCACAAACCCTTGTCCAGGGCGTTGATATCAGTACTTCGATTGTTCTACTCTATCCTAATGGAAAGCAGGGAATTATTACGTCGAACTCGAAAGTCAAGACTCCAAATGTATTTTGTCGTATTGAAGGAACTGGTGGATACATTGTGGTAGAAGGTCCTGCAGCAGCACCCGAAAACTTTACCGTGTACAAAGACGGAGATACAGAAGGAAAGAAATATGATTTTGAGAAACAAGGGAGGGGATTCTACTGGGAGGCTGATGCAGTGGCTCTTGATATTGCGACTGGAAAGGTCGAGAGTGATGTTATGCCTTGGGCAGAGACTATTCGTGTGATGGAGATTATGGATGAGGTTAGGAGACAGGGAGGCTCCAAGTTTCCTCAGGACTAGGAGATTCAAGTTCATGGATTACAAACAGTAATTCTGATACTTTGTTAATTGTCTGACGTTTATATGTAGTAGACTCTATTCTCATTCCTGTATATCCACTATATATTCATGGCATTATTCATCAGGCTTTTGGCGATCTAACTTTGTCAAAAGCTCGCTCTTAGGCTGCTCGTCCACCCATCTAGTACGAGGAAGTTCAAAGGTAGAAGTAATCCGCCCATAAGACATACCACCAAGCTGTGCGATGGGCCTCAGCTTGTCAAGTTCGATGTGGCTGAAATCCTCATTCGCTGCATCCTCCTGAACCCAAAGCCTCGTTGCCTCGACCAGAAAGATGGCAGATCCACTCATGCCAGGTTTATGTCCTTCAAATTCCTTCATATCCACAACTTTTCCTTCAATAGAAAGTACTGACTCTGTAACTCGTGGGGCTTTCACTGTTGTTGTTTCACCCTCAGTCAAACCAGTTATATCCCATTCTGAAATTCCATAGGGCGCATCAATGGATGAAGCGTTGACGGCTTCAATCATGTTTTCAGAAACAGTATTTATGACACATTCTTTTGTATCTTTCAAGTTCTGATATGTATCCTTGATACGACCATGGCGAGACGAAAAGCTGACCATGAACATTGGTGGGTCATGGTCGACCATTTGGAAATAGCTGAACGGTGCTAGATTCTTTGTTTTACCGTCTTTGGAGATAGTACTGATGAAGCCAACCGGGCGAGGAGCAATGCCAGATATCAAAAGGCGGTAGTTTTGACTGACGGATCTGTCAGAAGAGTAGGGGTCGATTTCTTTGTGGACTTTGTTGATGGTGGGTGTCTCTCCAGTATGAACACCATCCCCGTAAGACCAGGATGGGTCAGGGGACTTTGTAACTTGAATAGGCTTGTTGGAGCTGTCAAAATCTGGACGACTGGCTATTTTCTCTGCGAAATTGGTGACGGGCTGGACTGCGGAGAATGCTGGTTTGGCGATGGCAGCTGCGGCAGAGGAGTTTTGTCTATTTGCTGAAAATGACATGTTTCTTATTTGCTTGTATGCGTTCAGTGATATGGGAAGTCTATATGCTCTTGTCAACTGTAGTTGCTTGATTTGACCAACAATCTTACCTGAATTTCGTGGGGTATCTCACAGCTGCACAAGCCCTGGTTGCCATATTGGTAGTCTGAAGAGCACAAGCAAACCTACTGTTCCAGAAGGATTCTCTCGGTTAACTTAACCCACGTCGAGTATTTTACTTTGTATGTCAACAAAAGATATTATTAGGATGACAAATACAAAAACTACCAAGAGAAAGGTAGTAGTCGGAATGTCGATCCGGCCCGTCTCTCCACATCCGATAACGGTGATAAGCCAGCTCATCAATACTTACTCAAATAGGAAAGGGCGTAGCCGGGATGTTCCTTCCTCGAGTCGGAACAAGACTCCGACTTTGAGTTTGCTCTTTCCTTGTCTGTACATCATAGAAATTTGTTCGATTGACCGTCGAAAACATGCCTAATACTCAACAGAGTCATTTCAGAGTCGTCAAGAAATGCTCAAAAGCGTATGTCTCCTTCAACCCGATATTCGGATCATCGCTAACCATCGTCATCAAGCTGCAAGCGATGTCGGTCTATGAAGGTCAAATGTTCTGGAGCCCAACCTTGTGCAAGATGTGGAAGAAAGAATGAAAGATGTATATACAAGACAGAGGAGAAAAAGGTTACAGTCACCGAGAGGTAAAATTGCATTACTATCTTGAGTTCTACCGCCGTTGCTTATCAGCTGCCACAGTTATCTTAGAGCGTTGGAGAGGCGTCAAGACGGAGTTCCGTCCCCCGGATCACTCCCAACCGGATCAAGACCCCGGCCGAGACATTCCTCCGTTTCCGACTATGGTATGACTACTGTGCTTCGTCAGGAAACATCTGTGGCGGAAGCCGATGGTGGTGAGTGACCAGCACACTACTCTTCTTCTTCTACTAACTTTGATACACTAGACTTGACTCTTGGAACACCAGAAGACAACGTCGAACAAAATGAAACAAGGTCTCTTTCAGCAAACGAAGTTCTTGAACCTGCCTTTCGTCAGAATCCACTTGTCGATAACGGTTACATCTTTGGCCAAGCCTTTGGACGATATTGTAAGCCCTCTAACCTCGACAGGTATCTACATACACTTACACGTCAACACAGGGTACATGGGTCCTGCATCATCATGGGCATTCTGCAGAAGGGTCCTAGCTCTAGTCGGAAAACATCTCCCAGAAGCAAACAACGAACCTCCACCATGGCATCTCGACGGGGTAGCATTCCGTCTCCAGTGGAGGCCCCTGATGCCTGAGGAACATCCCGATATCTCCAATCTGCCCCCGTCAGATTATGCATTCTTTCTAGTGCAGACTGCAAGGTTCTACCTCGGCCCTCTGGCAAGTCTCATCGACGAAACCGAATTCCTCCAACACTTTAAAGAGCTTTACCAGGATGCTTCCACCAAGGCGTCGACATGCAGGCTGTGGTATGCACAGTATTTGCTCATGATAGCGTTTGGGAAGGCGTTTTTGGGCGGAAAGAGTGCTGATGGAAGTCCACCGGGTTATCAGTATGCTGCTAGAGCTATGCCTCTCATGCCCGAGTTAGCTGGGATTGCTTTAGATCCCATTCTTTCAGCTCAGGCACTTACTCTTGCAGCGATATACTTTCAGTCCATAGATATGAGAGTAGCAGCATATCAACATGTGAGTAAAATCTATTGATTACCCGCCTGGTTGATACTGACAGGGTTACTCACAGATAGGACAAGCTCTTCGTATCTGTGTGCTATCTGGTTTCCATAGACACATGCCGGAAGAGGTCGTTGGAGCACAACATTCAAAACGATGCCACATAATCTTCTGGGTAGTCTACATGTTGGATCAAGAGTTTGCAGCTCTCATAGGCGCTACTAGTGCTATAAGAGATGAAGACATCACAAACAAATTGCCTTCCCAGGCTGACAACTCTTTGACATCGCTGAGTCTGACTCTCCATGTTCAGCTGGCGCGTCTCATAGCACGGCTTCTAGGAAGTAGGTTCGACAAGCACAATGAGCGGCAATCACGGCTAACAGATTATAGCGGTTTACGGAGTTGGTAAAGACTATGATGGGACTCTTTTCAGCAATACTCAGTCTATCTTGAGGAACTTGGCTGAGCTAAATCGTGATCTAATGAACATCATCAACAAGCATTTTCGCGATTCAATTAGTAAAGCTTCGAGGATTGCCACTAGACTAGTACTCCAATACCATCATGTAAGTCATAGGAATATTTCTTTTGGACAATTTCGCTTACCGCTTATTAGTGTGTTGTCCTCACGACGAGACCACAAATTATGTGTGCTCTGCACATGCACATCGAACAGTCCAAGACAAGAATGACACACGGTTTATCTCTATCGCCTCCAGTCGCATCACTGATCCAATCCTGTATCAGTTCTGCACAATCGATCCTCAAGACTCTGCGTGCTCTCGCAGACGAAGATCTCATTGGTGAGTCAGCCCAGCATTGCCATCCCGAAACTCTGCTTACAATGATTCCAGAAGCATTCCTGCCTTTCCAAATCGAGTATGCCTCCTCATCAGCATTTCTCCTACATCTCATCCCTATCGTCTGCCCTTCTCTACTCTCTGACAATTCATGGCGAGATGATGCCCGCTATGTTTTCGATACCCTCATCGCCAAGGGAAGCTTGATTGCTCCTCTGAGAAAAGTAGAGTTGGAGCAGTTGGAGCAGAAGCTTTCGGCTTTGACACCAGCCAGCAATATCGCCTCCCCAGAGATCCTCACAGAGAACCAAGAGAATGCGAACCAAGAAGAGAATGAAGATCAGCATAATGAGGAACATCTTGCTGACGAAACTGGATGGGATCTCTTCGCCGCTAACGCCATGGCTGGACTTACCCCAGGAGAGTTACTAGATCTAGCAGAACAGTTGGATGTGGACAACTTCTTATATGAACCTGAGATGGAATAAAACTTGATGATTTTTACAGAGTGATGGGTTGAGACTACGACAGAACCAATCACGCAACACTATCCTAATTAGTCTTTAGAATCATGTCATCTAATTTCCAAGCGAACGGCTTGGACGATATACCCCGGTTCATACTAAGCCTTGTTGGGCTGAACAGCCATAACCACGGCGTGTGATAGGATAAAGACGCTTGAAAAGATCCAGCTCCAGGCTGACACCCAAGACTTTCTGAATCTCCGCTACTTTTCAGCTTGAGGAATTATTCAGAGTCATCTTTTAATTCTCGCATCTTACTTCTAAGTGTGTTTCGGTTTAGTCAACATGTATGAAAGAGAACCCACGACAAAGAAAAGCCAGGCTCGACTCAGCTCTCTCTTCAGACGCAAGACAGTCATTGAGGATAGACATGAACCTACTCCTCTCAGCTCGCCAGTCCAGGCACCAGTGTCACACTATCCGGCGTATATCGCCGAGTATCAGTTGAAATCGCAACCTCAGTCACCAGTATCCCCTCTTCGACACTCGCAAAGTTCAAGTACTGGAAGAGGCAACTACCGTCCATATCCTAAACCTGCTCTAGCTCCATTTCCAATCCCGGGGTCATTGGTTTCCAAGATTGAGGAGAGAGAGGCAATGGCCGCAACGAACACGCAGAATCCCACCATGCCTCAGTCCCCGCAGTCTCCGATGTCAAATCCAGAAGAGACAAATAGGGTTTCTCTTCTTAGTGGTAGAGACATGACTGGTTTGCCACCCACAAGCTCTGATACCTACAATATTACCCCCATCAGCTCCGCCATATCGAGACCGAGTGTAGTATCTACCCTCGACTACTCTGACCAGCAACCATATGAATACACACCTCTTGAAACGGGCTTCATCAGACTCGTCAGGATTGCGCCAGGCCACAAAACGATGATTGAATGCGAAATCATCCAGGCTCTTATCACTAATGTACCTCAATACGTCGCTGTATCATATACATGGGGTGACGTTGGCGACACCAGAAAGATTGACATCGAGGGATCTCGCGTGCCTATTACCGTTAGTCTTTATGGAGCTTTGGAAGCACTTCGACAAAGACAATCGTCTGTGCTGGTGTGGGCAGATGCTTTGTGCATCGATCAAAAGAATACCGACGAGCGCAGTCAATATGTTCAGCTCGTGAGCCAGATTTATGCCAACGCTGCGTTTGTAGCGATATGGCTCGGTCTGGAAGACAACGACAGTTCGAAAGCGGTAGAGCTTCTGTCTAGACTTGCACCACCGAATTCACAGTTTATCCCAGATCAAGATGTATCTCGGATACTGGGAGAGGGCGCTGAGAATGGAGATCTCTTGGCCACTGTGTCGTTATTTGGGAGAGATTACTGGAAACGACTCTGGGTATCACAAGAGATCTTCCACGCAAAGCGAGTTGCTGTTCATTGTGGAGAAACATTCCTTCCTTGGCAATCATACAAGAGTGCCTCGACATGCTTTCGTAGACATCATACGGAGCTTACTTTCAGGACAAAGGGACCTGATATGAGAAGGCCTGATAAATTCACTTCCGTCCAGACTCTGATCCATGGCGGACCAGCCAGTCTTCCGACTCTCAGCCCTCATGTCTTGAATGGACAGAATGCCCTGCTTCAGGTTCTGAGAGCCAGTCGAAGTCAAGTGTCGACTGATCCACGAGATAAGCTGTACGGCATACTTGGAGTTTTGCCCGCGCATATTCGCCAAGGATTTCGCGTTGACTATACTCTCTCAGTCAAGGATGTTTATACTGAAATTGTGGAGTTTCTTATACAAAGCACGGAGAAGCTGGACGTTATCTGCGAGTCTGTACATTTCCCGGTCAACACAGGGTCGGCCAAACTGCCTTCTTTCGTTCCAGACTGGTCGCATGTGCCCCTCACATTAGCCATGGGCCACCAATACGGCTTCCAAGCATCGGGTCACACAAAGGCAATTTGTAGATTCCACGATGAGCGTTTGAACAAGCTTGAAATTTCTGGCATTGAGATCGATGTTGTTCAGACCAAAGGAATGGTTGTGGGAACGCTTTGTAACTTGGGAGACTTTCTAATGGCGTTTCTACACTGGAGGGCTTTGCTTCTTGCAGCTGTGGAGGGACGAACACCATTGCAGATAAAGTTGGCAGAAGAGGCTTTCGTGGCGACGATAAGTCTTGGTCAGATAATCACTGGCTACGACAGAAGTCGCTGGCAACAGGTGTCGTACCACGTCATAGCGAACCTCTTCCGCGAGCGTCTTCTACATATCCCTCTCGACGATATTTTACGATCTCATCTCGACATAGCATCAAGTATCCCGCCAGAAGCGAGAAGACAGTTTCTCCAGACGAACTTTGGTGATCGTATGATGGGAAGGACTTTTTGTCTTACTCAAAACCGCAGGCTTGGAGTTGGATCTGGGGCGATGCTTCCGGGAGATGTTGTGGTTGTGCCGCTTGGTTGCTCGACGCCTGTATTGTTGAGACCAGAGGGAACGCAGGGAGAGTACAGATTTATAGGTGATATTTATATTGAGAATTACATGTTTGGCAAGGCGGTTGATCAGTGGCAGGTTGGAGAGAGGGAGTTGAAAAAGTATGTTCTTCATTAATACGAGACAAAAAGATGTATTGCTATTCAATCTAATACGAGCTTATGCCTTTCCGCGACGACTTATTGTGCAAGGGATATCTCTGTGGTACATGAACCAATTGTTCTCATACTTCCATGTGTGGCTCGGGTCAGTGATTCGTACCTAGAACAATAGTTAGTACTTAGCCTTGATAACAGAAACGAAGCAACTTACATCAAAGTTAACGTAAAGTGTCGCGAACATCTTGTACATCTCCATCTTGGACATGTACTTGCCCATACAAACCCTGGATCCATGGCCAAACATCAACTCAGTACACTCATGCATACGTCTCACCCGAGAAGCATGGCCCTCTTCTGTCTCTCCCTTGCCACGCAGCCATCTCTCAGGGCGGAACACATCAACATCATCTCCAAAAACGCCGACATCACGTGTGACAACACAAGGGTTGATGCCGATCTTGGTACCAGCAGGAATGAATCGACCATCCGGAAGCTCAAATCCTTCCTTGGGAACTTCACGTTCAAGGATCAAACCGACAGCAGGTGAAATACGCATGGACTCGCGTATGACGGCATCAAAGTAGGGCAGCTGACTGATCTCCTTCCACTGAGGAACAGGTAGAGTCAGATTCGCAGATCGAAGCTCAGCGACCATCTTTTCACACACGGAGGGGTTCTTGAGGAGATGGTAAGCAGGAGCGCGCATGGCTCCAGCGGTCGAATCACCACCTGCGAGAACATTGAGCATAAGCCAGTTAATGACCTGTTGATCACCCACATAGTCGACTGTTTCCTTGAGACTGTTGTACTTGTCAATGAACAAGTCCACAGGCTTGCGCTTGGCGGCACCGGAAGCCAGTTGTTGTTGGTACTCTGTGAGGATCTTGATAGTGTAGATGACTCCGTTGACAAGGGGGCGAGGACCAACTCGATGGATGGGGTTCTTGTCCAACCACTCATCAAGCCAGGGGATTTGGCTCACGGGGGCAAAGTACTTGAGTCCAGCAGTGCTCTCAGCAATGATGTCCTCTACATCGCCACCCTTGTCCATAAAGCCGTAGGTGCGGCCGAAACTGATGTTAGCGGCTGCATCCCAGGCGTAGTAAGAAACCCAGTCATCCATCTTGCAGATATCTCCGGTGCTGGCGAAGCGGTTGTCAAGGTGAGTAATAAGTTCACAGAGAGTTTCATCCATCAGAGGTTCAGCCTCGAGCATCTTGGGCAGAGTCCAGAAACCTCTGATGGGCTTTGTGTACTTGAGGTGGAAATCCTCATCTTGGGTGTTGAAGATGTTTTGGATGCGTTGGCCGTTGACCAGAACATCGTTTGGACGGTACATGTTGGTCTGTCAAATATCAGAACTGGTCATCCACACTGCTGGTTTCGGATTGCTTACCTTTCGCCAGGGGTTTCTGGTTGTGTAAATGACCTTGATTAGATCCGGGTCACTAATACTCACGGTATTAGGCCCTACACGCACAGCAGCGCCCCATTTCCGGTGCCAGGATCTAAAATGACTGTCGACATGACCCTTGGTAGTGAGATACGCCCTGTAAAAGTCTGTGTACTTAGAGGGACCCGGCCCAGGGATGTGTCTGAGGGGCGAAAGAAAGAATTCGTATAACACGCGGGCGATGACAAAAGCAACACCCGCATACAGGAGGTACCCCAAAGAGAGGGTGAAAAGTGCCATGTTGTTTGATCTACAGTAAAGATTAATTTCCGTACAGCATGCCGTGGAACTGAAATGGGTCAGAAAACGAGCGAGGATATATCATTTTTGAGAGAAAGAGGAGAAACGACGTAGACTATATTGCTTTTTTCTTAGAGCAAGACGGGTTGTCTATTGGGTAGAGAGCTGCTACCCCTGTTCCTGATCTGCATAAAGGCTTAGACGAGAATGTGATAAAAAAGTGAACCTGTTTGACTGTTCCAAGAGACGCAATGATCTGTGCCGCATTCCTACATGTAACTTTACCCATTCCGCCACCAACAACCGGGCTAGTTTTTATGATATGTCTGGAAATACGTACGAGAAAACGGATCGAGTAAAGAGCGAGACAGGCACGAACAATAATGTTGTCCGCTGAAAACGTGGCTTGAAGAGTCTATCCCGCTCTGACGGTCCCGAATTATTGATCCTTGTTTACGGGAAAGAGACAAGAGGAGACAATGCACCGGGTATAGCGGAACGGATCTTTGGACAAGGGTATCCTGGGGAAATTCGAGTCTACATGTTGAAACGAGCTGAATGGAGGAGGATTGTGACAAGTGATTGTAACTTTTGTGTGGAGTTGTTGGTTCTCTTTGTTTGCTTGTTGGGTTTGCGTATCATTGCATTGTTGGCTGATAAATGAACCAACATATTAATTCCAATTGCGGGGAAGCAAGTCACCGAGCTCAAGCCCAAATCCAAGCCCGACTCTGAGTTTAAGTCCGAGTTGAAAGAAGGTTGAGGAAACTAGAAGCCGTTGTTGTTGATCATCACAGCTAGTCAATTCTTCAACACCAGCACTAAAAACGCCTTGGAAAAATACCCGAGATAATCTAAATTTCCTGTACTACTCTCCTCTAATTTCTCACACATGATCCTTCATCAATTACCTCACATCTCCCCTCCCGGCTGGCAAACAGCCCGTTGCAAGGTTAAGATTGGAGAGGGTAACATCGTGCAGAGTGGATGCGGAAATAGAATGATCTATCAGATTCGCGACCTTTGGGACCAATGACATTCAACGGCAAGCGAATTCTGGTAAGAAAGTAGTGTCTAATTTTGTTTGCTTGGAATATCAGAGTTGACAGTTGATATGTAGACTTCGCTTGCCAACTTGTATTGTGTTTCTTATGCGTAATTGAACAAACATACCAATGATCAATGTCTTTTGGTCTTATTGATTGCTTTGTTATTAGTCTTGTATTCAAGTCAACCTATAGGAACTGTAGTTACTCGCATCCACCGTTGTCTCACATCCAACTTCGAGACTTATTGAATCAATGGTAGCCCACGGCGCTCGGCACGTCCGCTTCTGCATTGTTAATTGCTTCTTTCTTTGTCTCAGGGACTCGTCCCTTGATTTTGTATCCAATCCGATCCTTTTCCAGAAGCTGTGTTCACTCCCAAACAATGCGTATCCAATGACACATAACAAATGCAGATTCAAGGTATAATACGCTGCAATTTTCTTTTTGCTTCAGCTCACATGTGTTTGCCTGCCGCATGCCCGGTTTGTATACTTACAATAAGTATATATGTAGGGCAGCGCATCCATCCCCTACAAACGCCTCAATGCGCTGATGCAAGATCGTGAGACAAGCCAAGACGTCGATTGTCCATAGACAGTCATTCCAGAACGACCATGTCATCCGCTGCTAATCCACCACCGCCCTCACCCGAGTACCTCGCAGAGACCCGAGGGCCTGTCATTCGTACCGTCACTTGGCTCTCTGTTTTTATTCCAGTGCTTCTCGTTTCTCTACGAATCTACACGCGAGTCTTTGTGCGCAAAGTATTTGGTGTAGATGACTGGGTCATTGCACTTTCTCTAGTAAGCCGATCCCCTCTGTTCTTCACTTACGCAAACTAACAGCTGCCAAGCTCTCCCTCATCGCATACGGAGTCATCATCGAATTAGCCGTCCAAAAAGGCCTCGGTCGACACATCGAATGGGTTCTCACCGTCGTCCCTGAAAATGCCGTCCCAATCGGTCTCCTCGGCCAAGTGTCGCAGCCTCTGGTCATCATGTCATGCGCTTTCGGCAAGATATCATTCTCCATCAGTCTCATGCGTCTGGCGGTGCAGCCATTCATACACAGATTCCTGTGGTTCATTGTCGCTTCTATGCTCACGCTGCATATTTTGATTTCTATCATTATCTTTGTCAGATGCAAAGACCCGAGGACGACATGGAACCCGGCTATAGTCAGCCAGTGCTGGGCTCCTCATGTCTATTTGGGGGTAATGTACTTTATCGGAGGTGAGTCTCATTAGTCTAAGGACGCAATTACAGGTTACTAACTTGTTCCAAGCCTATTCTGCTGCTACAGACTTTATCCTTGCTCTCTTACCCTGGGCCATGCTGTGGAACCTGAACATGAAGAGCAGAGAAAAGTTTGGTGTCGCCATCGCTATGAGCCTTGGTGTCTTGTAAGTCACCTCTCGAATGATCCTTGCCAATCTCTTTCTAATAGATGCTTCCAGTGCCGGGTCCATCGCAATCATCAAATGCACCAAACTCAAAGCCAACGCAACAAGTCTCGACCCAACCTTTGACGTCGGTGAGCTTCTCCTAACAGCCGGAGCCGAAAACGCCCTCATCATCATTGCCGCCTGTCTTCCGACCCTTCGACCTATTCTACGCAAGGTGTTTCCATCGACAGCAAAGTCGAGCGAGAACTCGCACCCTTTAAAGAATCTCCCCAATAGCATCATGTTTGTACCAAAGCACAAGGCTGGTCAATGGAGTGCTCTTGTCGAGACGGAGGCTCATCCAGAAAGACACTCTGATAATCAAAGTGACAGAAGTATTCTCAATGAACATCGTGTGGCTATGGGGGACGGACAAGAGAATGCCAAGACGTCTGGTCCTTCTAGTCCGCGGATAACAAAGACAAGGGAGGTGATTGTGTCTTATGGTAGATCTGAAAGTAGATAGACCTGAATTTCGCTAATTGAGAATATTAAATTGATTACAAGTCACATAAATAAACGCAATAAGAAACAGTGAAAGTATTTGGTCATCAGCTCAATTAACTATCTCAATCTTTGTTGTTAAGACTATACCATTGTCCCCAAATCCTTGGACAGTTCCATCCATAACTTCCTTCTATTTGTATCCCACATTCCTGTTTAAAAGACAGTTCGCTTGGACATGCGACGGATGCTGAAGCCGCGCTTGGCCTTTTGTCCGTTACCACCAGCAAAGGGGTTGCCACCGTTACCTCCAAAGGGGTTACCGCCGCCATTGCCACCTCGGTTACCACCTCGGTCGCCTCCGTTTCCACCGTTTCCACCGTTGCCACCACCCTGGTTGTTTCCTTGATCTCCTTGGCCATTGTTTCCTTGACCACCGTTTCCTTGACCACCGTTACCTCCGTTGTTACCTCCGTTACCGCCATTGTTACCTCCGTTGTTACCGCCGTTGTTACCACCGTTGTTGTTACCACCGTTGTTGTCACCAGCCTTACCATCTTTGCCCTCGTTGGGATCAGGAGTAGCGACAGGAGGTCGACCAAGGTCAACAGTAGGAGTCTCGGTAGCGAAAGCAGATGTCACAACGGTAGCACCGAGAAGGGCATCGACAGCAGCCTTGTTCTGAGCAGCCTCATCAGAGGTAGCGTTCTCGTTGGCAGCGACAGAGTCCTCGAAATCCTTCTGGTTCTGGAGGATCTGAGCGTTGATGCCGTTCAGGGTCTGAGTGGTCTTGATGTTCTGGGGAGTGTTGGTCTTCTTGTCGGTGTCGGCCTGCTGGACAGCGAAGCAGCCACCGAAGGGACCGGCAAGAGCGTTGTTGCGGCATCGGACAGTGCAGATGTTTCCGGTGGAGGCACCGAAGCAGTTAAGGTCATCAGGCATCTTGACCGTGATGTTGAAAGCCTGTGTCTTGACCTGAGAGAGACCGTTTGTTCCGGGGACGTTGTTTGTGACGGTCAGGTTCTGGATGTTGGTGTTTGTGTTGCTGCTCTCGTCGAGATCACAGACATAAGGACCAGCACCATCGGCGTTGACTTGGTGGATGGTGACAGTAAGCTCACCACCAGCCTCAACCTGGGTGACCTGCTTGGCAGAGATGGCGTTCTCGGTGTTCTCGCCGACATCGATGTTTCCAGAGAGCTCAGTACGACCACACTGGTTCACAATGTTGGCGGTGATCTCGGCATCGCGGATGATGGTAGCATCTTGTTGGCAGGGGTTGATGGTGATGCAGTTGCGAGCAATCTCGGGATCGACTTGGAATCCCACGCTGTTGGGAGAGGAATCGAGACCCTGAGCACCGAGAATGACGGAGTGAGCCTGGGTCAAGGCGAAGAGAGAAGAAGAAAGAAGAATGTTGAAGGAATGCATCTTGGATAAGAAGAAGAAATGTGCCGGCACAATGATATAAAAGATTCAAAGAAGGAGATAAAGAAAGTACAAAGAAGACGATCACCAGGATCTTGAAAGAAAGAAGAGAAGACTTGATTGCTTGTGCAAAAGACTGAAGCTGATGATGAGAAGAAGGAACAAAAACATACGAGTTGAATTCAGTATATATACATATTCTCAGTGATGAGGACTGGTCATCTGGTATCCATCCCATGGTCCCATTGTTTGGTGAGTAGAGTACAATATGCTACAGCCCCTGTGTCATAACAAAGTGGGGGTTGTGTGAAGAGGACTAGACATTCGCTTAAACGCCGAACTTGTACCTGCCAAGAGCCAGGGTGTACCCTGACGTTCGCCTACTTGGGCATTTTTAGATGAGTAGACAGTGAATGCGCAGGGGATACAAGTGGAATCGTTTTCAAAAGACCGTTAGACACATGTTTCACGATATTCTTCAACCCAGTCATTATCAGTCTCTTGGCAATAGCAACAGTTTATATAGCCAGAATACCGCATTAAAGATCATCTGCAAGGAACTCTTTCGGGTATACTACCTCGAAACAAGTGTATATCCGAGGATAATCGAATGATGATCATGTCACCAATTTTAGTTTTCCCCTTGACCGTTTCGCTACAGAGATTTCAAAGCATTACCTTATCTAAAAGTCTAGGCAGGCTTCCCGTTAGTCGACGAGATGTCACAGCTGAGGTCAGTCATCGGAGTTTTCTTTGCTTGGCAGGCCATCAGCTCCGTTTTAAACGCTTCACCTTCCTCGATGATTCCCGTCAGTGACAACCGTCTCTGCTTGGCGTCGCGAGTGCACAGACTTCGACACAGTCCAGGTAGCAGTTTCTCTTGGGAGAGATGGATTTATGGCCTATTTGGGTAATGCGAGAATCATCACTCGGCCTTATGCACCGACACGTCAGACCTTTTTAGGTCAGCCGATTTCGAGGCCGTATATTGAAACGCAGGCCTATTGTGGCAGCCCGGGCTGGAGGAGCACAGGCGGCAATAACTTCCTGAATCGTCTGTGTGATTGAATCAGTCTGAGCGTAGAAAAAAGGGAGTGGTTTTAAAGTATAGTCTAGACGAACAATATCATCATATTGTCAAGGCTGAGTTGATGGTTGTAGATTTGTCTTCTCATTGGCCCACTTCTAAATTAACTCTAACCAAGACGCTGTAAACCATCGGATCTTGGTAACTACCCTGACGCCTCGGAAGATAGAGATAGCATGTGAACCTGGGATGCCTTTTGCTATAGATGGTGATCTGCAGCTTGGGTTGAGTTATTTCCATAGTGGGATAGTCGGAACTTGTGTATTCATCTATTGATATTGTTCATCTTGCCACTAAAATTCAAGATAAACCTCTTAAAAGTCATGTTTCATAACCTAGGAACCTTTTAATAAGACTCGGTTTGAGAAGCGTCATGTCTGGGATGATATCAGTCTTCAATTTCAGATAGCTTCTCTTCAAACCAATACTGCAAGGCAAAAAGACCCTCGAGTTTACTACCCTGTTGCCTATCATCTTATCTTCTTGTAATTACATCGCCATGCCACTCACACGAATCACATCTGGGACAAACTAAAATCACGACTGCCGATTAATAAGTGCCTACACGAAGAGCAAAGTTGGCTAAAACAAGTGGCGTCGCAAAGAAACTTCAGCTCATGGCTGTCATGACTTGGTTTCAAACATGAGCTGACATGCTAGAAACTTGCATGACTCGACAATCTCGTTAAAGTGTGGTAGGCTTGACTATCAAATATCACCAAGGCCATAGAGAACAACACCAAGGCCACAGGGTTGCGTCATGCCATCTTGTCTGAACTGGAATGTCTCTAAAAATGCCATCATCCTCTCATCCAAAACAGCAAGACAAAACAAGCGCACCTATGAGATCCATAGAATCGATGACATACAGTTTCAGGCGTTTCAATTCCTATACATGACCATGTCGCATCTTCGAAAGTTCTTTCGCTGGGCTGGACACATCTTATCTTGACCATTCGGGTAGAACCGCCTCGTCTGTCAAGCAATCACGTACCGACGAGAATGAGAGGAACAAGGGTAGAGTAGCATCTCGGTTGAACCCGACAGTGTATCGAATGACAATCGAGAAAGAAAAGCCACCAATGAGATGTACATGACATGCATCGCTAAACGCCAATCTGGAAACACTTCTCTTACAAAGTTTGGCCCGACTTAACCGGCATGGCAGCCCCGTTTCGGCCGAATGGAGATTTTTGAATGTCTTTAGCCTATCAGTTTGACGTGACAGGGTATACATAGACAGGGATCACGACGTTTCAAGGGGGATCATGTAGCATAACACAGCAGATATCAGTGGAAACGGTTTACTGAGTTTGGAAAATCGGGCCATTTAGAAAAAGCTCGGCGAATTAGATGGGATCATGAAGAACCTTAGTATGGTTATTATTAACCATAAGCCCGAGGTCTTAAAGACCAGGAACACACAATGCAACACTTGTGGTGAGTGAAAGAGGCTTTCTCAATTTGAGCCGCATTGACAACAATAGCACTAGCAATTTTAATTAATCGCAGTCCATATAGCTGTAAAGAGTCATGTTGAAATTTGATATTGTTTCTGTTCTTCCTAACCATTTTAGATCGAGGCTCGGAACGAAAATTATAATAATTTATTCATTATTCTTATTGCATTGCCCGGAGTTTATCGATTTGCCCAGCATTTAACCTGTATTATCTTGCGTAGTTGCTGTTATGTTTACGGCTCGATAAATGCTTCTTTATCACCCATATTATAGATTTCATTATTGCTGTATTAACCTAGGCGGCTACTCTGTCACACTTGTGTGTTGGGAAAGTTGGTTATTGGCAAAACATTGATCCAATACTTTGAGTTTTTGGTCCAGAGATCCTTATTGTTGAGACTGGTCAAGTAGATTGTGAAGTTCCAGGCTCTAGTTTAGAGGTCTGAAGAATAAAAAAGTAAGATTTTCTTCGATCATGGTAGCCTAAAGTGGTGTTTTTCTGTTATGTCTATGTAACCTTGCTCTCTATAGTTGGCGAGACATTGCCTACAAGGTTTAAACAAAACTCTATGTTAATAAGGACTAAACTTGAATTTCGAAGTTATAAGAGGTGAAGATAAACCTTTCTCTTTGTCAAGTTCTCATTTTATAACTTATGCACTTCTTCTGCCTAGAACTTCAGCCAAGGCTCTAATTCTATTCATACAACTCAAGAGCACATGGAAACTAAAAATTCAGATGTTTAACTTTTTTTCGATAAAGTGAAAAAGATTAGAGATATATGAAGAAGAGGAATCCCGCATCAATACCATTTCTACTTCTCAACTTGCATGCTCTACACGATTCGGCAGCAATAACTTGCCTTGCATCTCATTCCACAATCATGCCTAGTCTCAAAAAGGAACACCTCGAGGCTGCGGTTGAACAGAATCCCGTTTGCCTTCTTGGTCTGACTTCTTGGAGCGTTGATTACATCCTCCACAAATTCAACCATGGTGGTACTTGTACCATCGCCTCCAAGCAAGGTAACAAGACACTCCCGCCCGAACTCTGGAACATGATCTTATCCTATTTGGATGAAGACATATTTTGTCCTGTCTACCCAATCGGTGTTACCTTTGTTCAAATCGATCACGACAATTTAGAACCTGCTGTTATCTTCAACAGAATCGACACATGGTGGGGTTTTGGCGATATCAGGAATGGCTCCGATCTTTCCTATTACAATGACTGGCTGCTCAACCCCTCATATGAAACAGTGGAGGAAAAGAAGAAACGACGTCCCGAATACTATCCCTTCCCCGACTTTTCCAAAACAGTCTTGCCGGGTCAGTCCGTCACGATTCCCGTTTCCAACTTGGAATTCAACGATGATTTCCTGGTTCATGGCCTCGAGGTTCCTGAAATGATTGCCTTCTGTGAAAGGGGAGAGTGTCACTTATGTGATGGCCGTCGGAAGTTTTGCGCTGGGTGCCCGGATGGGAAAGCTGTTATGGAAAAATTTACCCGTATACATCCCTCGAGGGTCAGCTGTGGTACACAGATGCTTTGCCCATTATGTATTGGGGTGGAGTACGCAATGAAAAGTGTCTGTGAAACAGCTGGCTGGTTTGATGGCAAAATTATGTCAGATGAAGAGTACCAAGAATGGTCCGGCCAGCGTTTGAAGAGCCTTGGTTACATGAAATGATTTATTTCGTTATCAAGACTTGTCAAGCCTGTATTATGGGTGGGGGTGGGGGTGGGGGTGTGACGGTGATACTAAAATATCTCGATTTTTACAACAGCAGAATGTTTGAAGTTTCTATAACATGGGGGCTAAGAGCTGAATGAATTAATCGAGTCATATTCAGTATTTACATGTACGTCTAAGAAAAAGTCTTTATATCCTTTACTCTCTCAACTCGTGTTTTCAACTCAAGCTTAACTCAAGCTTCGCATGAAAAAGGTGTACGGAAAGCTCCAATTTCGTAATGATGTTGCTAATACTCGTCAGTAACTTACAATAAGTTGCATGAAACGCAAGACTCACAATATCCATAGCCGTAGCATAGGTTCCTCCTACCAAAACCAGGAGCCCAAAGAAGAAAGTAAAGATACAAGCAACGGCATGCAAGATATTCTCCCTGGCATACCACTTACCCCTACAGATAAGCTTGTACCACATGACCGCTGGGAAATAGAGAATAAATCCGGAAACGAAAAGTGCCGAGCTTAGTGATAGAAGGTCGTTGAAGAAGGGAATAGCTTCACCGAGGACCCAAGAGATGACAGTTATGCCAGCGAGTGTAAGGAGCCAAGTGACCCAACCTTTGGGCGTATTGACAAAACGCACGATAGAGTTTTTGTAAAATCGAAGATGGACATATTTCGCAGTGACAGTATTTCCGATTGCTCCAGAAATAAAGATCATAGGGAGAGCCACGCCAAAAGCCACCTTTGGCAGAACACCAGGCAGTGACTCCAGAGCAGGGCTGGCTACATCTTTGCCGACGAAGACATAGATGAGCGAACCGGTGAGGGTATAAATGAAAATCTCAACACTGCCGAGTGTCCAAACTGACTTCATGAAATCCTCTGGTGTATGCATTTCTGACATGAATGGTGTCATGTACATGGCAAAGCAGTAGGCAAAGATGATGTTGCAGATAGCCACCATGCCATCTTTGAAAGTTGCATCAGGGTCAGGCCAAGCTGACCAGTCTGAGGATCCCAGACCTCCGGGTTGGTTCGCAGCATCTACACCTGATGCGATAACTGCAATACCAATGGCGGTCATGACGCACACAAGATCGATATATCCAAGGATAGCAGCCTCTGCAAAAGAAGGCATGACGGCAAGGATAAACAACATGAACCCTGACACGGCACTGAAGATCAGACCACACACCTTCCCGTCGGCCAAGATGTTCAAAGCAATGCTGCCAGTAAGGACGAACGAGGAGGTGATGAGAATCAACTGAAGCACGTACATGGCTCCAAACAACTCCTCTCCAAATCTCCCCATGAGCAAGCCACCAATATCTCCATAATGTTGGATGGACGGATACAAGACTTTAATCTTTCCGATGATCCACGCTGTGTAAATGGCCATGAAACCAAGGGCGATACAGCAGAAGACTCCCGCAACTATGCCGAGTGTCGCAAAGGCACCAGGAAGGCTGAATGTTCCCAGGCCGATGGCCTCAACGATGAGGATCACGGCGAGACGCTTCCATCCGAGGCGACGGAAGTGGGCTTCTCCTTCAGCGGTTTTTTGTTTCTCGAATTCGGTGACTGTGCCAGGGGCTTGGTCATAGGTTTGGTCTATGCGGGCGATTTGGTCGGGATGTAGACTGTCTTTTGCAGCCTGTGTATGTGGTGCAATTTTATCCATGATAACTTATTGTAACGAATATGAAAGTGAGGAATTATAAGAATACAGATCAAGTCAGAATAAACTACTTGTTTTATATATAAATCATGTCTGGTTAAAAGCGCCAAGGTCTGGGGAAGAAGTAAATCCCCAGACCAAACAACAGAATCAACAGACCACGATCTTGCCCCCATGATATTGTACGTAAAATTTGATCGAGAAGTAGCAATTTTTTATCAAATATTTTCATGATGTGGAGTTTTGTATATAAAAATTACGTTATCCCCCATCCGCCGAGGTTCGCTTTGTGTTTGCTAGATGCGGCTCGCTTCGGGCCAATTTGGATTTTTTCCACTATTCTGATATCCAGTTGCCTCTATCGGATTAGCAGGTGATCAGTGCTTAGATACGAAATGATGCCGAAGTATTCTGATAGAGAATCAAGTAGCTAATAGAGAATTGTCAGGCTATTGTTTGAATTGTGGCGCGACTGCCACATGCTTCGGTTTAGACTTTAGGCTATTCATGGAAAAGGAAGCTCTGAATGTCTTGGTTGCATGGTCTTTACTTGGTAGACAGACAGACGTCTGCTAATAGCGCGTGATTGTAAACTCAACGAGGCATCTACAGCGATGAGTTGACATCAGAGCGCTATGGTTTAAGTAAGATGAGCACTTTTTATTCTTCAATGCTCCTCTCTCTCATGCTTCAGCTTTGTAACAAACAAAAAGGATAAACAATAACTCATTCACGGGACTCTCACTTCTTAAAGTATATAAAAAGCTTTCCTCCATTTTCCAGGACATCGTCTCTTCATACTACAAACCGCGGACCACAATGGCCACCCCTTGAGGAAGTGGCTTGTGTAGCGGTCACAAGTGATTTCGAGATATCAGCAAGCATATATTCCCACTCTGAGTCCCGTGGTCCTCTAGATCTTCTAGATCGCAACGCAGACAGTTTTTACAGCAATAGACACCTTGACGCCCGCCTCCAGCGGGAGGCCCCCCGGAACCCAGATGACGATCCGACATGTTCGCTCCCGGTACTATCCGTACGGCCAATCCTTTTCTCGATCGTAGCACACTCATAGCGCTCCTCCAGGGTTTTTACAAGATCACCCCGGTGTGGTGCGTGATACATCGGCGAGGCAGTCAGCCGTTTCTCAACTGCTGCTCCCAGCTGGGGATGTCCTGTGAGGTTCCTATCAAAGAAAGCGCCGGCTACGATGACTCTCCCGACAAGTCAAGTGAAAGCACCCAAACTGGGACAGAAGTCGCTCCCATTTCATCAAGACCGCTTCGCACAGCTAATTCGTCTTCGAGCGCCGTCGAAGGATCGCCTGCAAAGATGCTAAGCCAAGGCCTATTCTTGCCCATCACCTCCTATGTCTTTTCACAATGTCAAACTAGAGTCAAGCTCAACAGGGTATACATGCAGGTGATATCACCACGCTCTGGCATCCATCAAATCGTCACCTATCATCTCGTATGACAACTTCAGCTCGGTGAGAGACTGTTAAGAAGAAAAGACAACTCCGCCCAAGGGACAAAATAACTTGGCTACTTTATGCTTCTTAGACCCGCTCAAGCTCTTATTTTCTATATTCTAAACTCAAGTCCCGGGTTCCCTTGAGAGACATTCTCGTCAACACCACTCGCAGCATCCAGGCCAGGCATGTAAATCTCGGATTGCTTGGATGGCACGTTCTTGATCCTTAAGACCACCGCCATGTGCCCACTGGGTGGGCACTTGCATAGTTCCCTTATCCGCGCCATCACGACCCCAAGCACCGACCAGCACTCTGCCATGAAGCATGCAATCTACAAGACCGCCTAGACCGCCGCTCATTTTCCAGTCATCTACCGAGTCTTGGTATATTCCCTGACCCAATGCAAGCCGTTGCTGTCGGTCCCTGTCCTCTTCTTCTGTGTCGAGGCGGATCTTCAGAGCGGGACCTAGTCCAACCTGATCCAGGGACACAAACTCATCATTCAATCTTGATATCTCCCTCTCTATGAACAAACTTAGACCGGGACCTCGCTCAACAATCCAATCTCTATCATGGCTGTCATGATGACCTGTACACTCAGCACCATGAGCACACAACGTCCAATTTCTATATTGGCCGAGATGAAAAACGTGAAAACAGCGGAGTGGAAGATTCCAGATCCATATGGATAAGCCTGGGCATGTTCGTCTCAGCCACGACAACTTTGGTCCTTTACAGCAGTCTTCGCAAAGTCCACTGGCCGCTGGAAAGGGAGCATACGCTGCCACGAGATCGAGTTTCTGGATATATGGGAATGCCTCGCGGTATGGAAGATATTCAAGGATCTGATAGTGTATCTCTGGAGGCACTTTGTAATATCTGACAATTTTGTCGAGTACAAAATGCACTTGTTTGCGCCGTTCAGCTTCGGAAAGCTGCCGTGCATCAAGGCAAAACTGCTTGGATCGACGAAACATAGGGATACTACTGTCCGGTGGGGACAAACCATTATATCCCGCTCTTGGGATTCTGACATCATAGGAGATTTCTAGTCGGATCGGTCCATCGGAACTCTTAGTAGACCATATGAAACTGTCAGTGTCTTCTTGGCCACAATCCCATCTTGGTATGGGACCCTTATAGGGTGTAGGGTTGGCTTTGTTGACGCCGAATGGATCCGAATAATAGGCGTATTCTACACCATTCTCCTTGGACACCCGAGTGCGCTCGGAGGGCGATAGAGCTTGCGCGATCTTCAGGTCATTATCGTCCATGGCTACCTCTCCAGGTGCTAGATGAATCCTATCATCGACAAAGACCCAGTTGAAATCTTCTTCAAAGTCGGTACTAGCTTTCCAAATATTCCTCAAGGCCTTAAGAAGAGTTTCGTCCAACTTGATGCATAATTGGCATAGAGGCATAGTAGCTTTTTCGGCATCGGCTTGGCGCAGGTACTCCTTTTCATCGAGGGTTTGGTGGATCTGGTATGCAAGATATAGGACCATTCGGGCAGCTACAAAGTTCCCTTGCGGATGCGGGAGCTTCATCAGAGCCTTGATGGGACGCAAAAAGCTTTTCCAAACATAGAGTTCCATCTCTTCGTTAGTACGTAGCCTCATAAAGTCAGTGAACTGCACCATATTTTGGCACAGTCGGGCTATGACTCGTTTGATCTCATCTTCGGACACGGCCCCGGACTCGGTTAGGCTGTCGATATGTTCTTCCAGCTCGCTGTTGTACTCGAGACTTGTGATACAGGCGGACGACTTGCCGTGCATTGCACCCATTGCTTTTGCTTGCACTTGAGACTTGGTGGATTGAGCGGGCAGTAACTTTGAAGTTGCTCGATGTTGTATGACAGGAGGAAGAAACATCTACTGTGCATATAGCCCAAGAGATACTTCTTTTATTAGCAATATATATATTCTTTTTAAAAAAGTTAGTTTTTAAGAAAACTATATTTTAATATTTTAAGTTTTTAATTTAAATAGATCCTTTATTAAGAATTTTAAAGATATTAAGAAGACTAAGGCTCTAGCCCATAGTTGTAAAAAATAAAAAAAATAAAAAAGTATATCACATCCTGTAGCCCGAGGGTGAGTCCAAGATGACACAAAGTAGGTAATAAAGTTGTTTTATTTCTCGGGCAAGCAGTATCAGGCTTGCTGGAACTCGGTGATCAGAAAGTGAGGCTCTACAGAGCGAGGAAGTGTGAAGATGCGTGAATCTAGGAAGAAGATGCAGTTGCCAATGGAGGTGAGACGACCGTGAAGATCAGGCAGGCACAGCAGGCAGCAGGCACAAGTGGGGCCTGCAGCGCTACTGCCAATCCACTAATGCAGGAACATTGAAAACTCCATTGGTGCGTGGCTACTACCTATTTGCTGGTTCCCATTCCAACGTGGCCCGTGTAGCAGAGATGCTAAAGCAGACTTATCTTTAGCAACTACAAGGCTGACTTCTAATATCTAGAGTACAAGACAAACCAACCAGTGGAAACAACACCTAGTGGACTATTTCCAAGGGATCTCGTTGCCCCACTGACCCTCCAGTGCTAGCAAGCCCACGAAATGACGATGCGCAGATTAATAACAGCGATATTAACAACGAGTCAAGACAAATGACGAAGAGACTTTGCAAAGAAGAAAACGAATGGGTATAGTAGAATAAGTACCTAGTAGGTAGACTAGTTGATTGCAATGAATTGTATATCTTCACCTACAAACATGACAACAATAAAATAAAGAAGTGGACCTCCCCCATGTTACATTCATCCATCTTTAATAGTGAGTGTGTGTGTGTGTGACAGTCTAGACTAGTACCTGACTAGCAAAGCAGCATGAAGAAAACGCCTCCACAATGATCGTATAGAACAGAAGAAATAAAAAACGCCGAGCCTATGGGTAAAAGCAAAGCTAACGGGACAGTGCAGATAGCCTAGCGTAGTGTGTGATAGTGTGTGGGGAACAAAGAAGAAAAAAGTCCATGATGTTGGTGTTTGTTTGTAGTAACACTCATCATTATGGGATAATTGTTGGCTGTTTAGAAGGATAGCACTTCCATGATATCGCCCATAGGGCTCTCCTCCCTTTGTGGTCTGCCAAAGACCAGGGGTGCAAGCGCATCAACACCTGAGTCTTCTGCCTCGATGCTTAGAGTAGAGCTGCTGGATATCGATCTCGACGGGGAGATGGTCTTGTGCGATGTTGGAGGTGGTGCAGGCGACAGGTATGCCGATAGCAAAGCATCCAGGTCTGGGCCATTTGACAGCATTGGCAGAACAGGTCGACTGATTCGTCGGTAGTGTCTTGTCGCAGGCGGCAAACCAGTCTGGGGGCGCTGTATCGGTGCCGAGGCAGATCTCTTGCTCGGCGAGCGCGTAAACAATCGAGGCAGCTTATTAAAGCTCTTTCGAATCGAAGACGATCTTGTCGGTTCCGTTGTTGTTGTCGTGGTCGTCGTGGGTGTAGTCTTTGCTCTTACCACAGAGGTCGGGTGTTCGAAAAACTCGATACCGTGGGAGACTGGAACATTGCTCGTGACGGTATTGTTAAAATCCTCGAGTAAAGAATGAATCTGGGTGTCGTCGAGGCCCTCCACCAGCTCAAACAGCTGGTCTACCGACCCGCGGTGGTGAAGGTGTTGACTATAGGTAGCGTCGTCGAGTGCCATGTTCGCGCCTCTCTCCCACATAGAGAGAATCGGGATCGGTGGGGGAGGAAAAAGGAACGATTGGTCAAAGCCCAGTTTTAGAAAAAGAGAGTTGGGCGGCTGCAGAGGTTTAAGGAGTCGAGACGAGACGAATCAATCCGGGCGGGTCGGGGCTCCTTCAAGAGAGAGAGAGAAAGCGAGGTTAAAGATTGAAGATTGGCAGGGATGTTTCAGACGAAATTAAACAAGCCATGGCTTTTTCCTGCAATTGGTTAGTCCCCATTTCAAGGGGAATTAGGCGAGCCTCACTCAAGTTTGATGGGACAAAGTACAATGTTGTGACAACATCGAGGATGTTTTCGTACACAACTGCATCAACAAGGCGTTCATCTCGGGGCTGTTCCCAGTAGTGATGTTCGTTTCTTGGAATGTGAACATCCAGACAACCAATCCGCAGGCCACATGATTGACACCCACGACAATCAATCAATCGCTGGGCATAAGATATTCAGGGTCTTTTTAAACTAGTTTCCAGCTAAACAAATTGATGCAAATTAGCATTGGGTGCACTGATAGAGGTGAAGTCACTGCTTCAACCCCATCTTGTTCAAATAGCCGCCTCGCGCTTGTCGCAAACTTACTGTAAGGCGACCCCGAATTGTCACAATGCATTGATGATTGCTGCTAGTATCGACAATGCTCACCAAGTGACTTCTAATAATACCTTGAGCTTCACTTTTTGCATTCGTTCTAGTTTGCGTCAAGCAACGTAGTTAGCGCGAGTCCAACGTCTCCCTACCTAACTTAGACCTCCCTTGGGCACCACCATAAACACTTAATGATGCCTGAAGTGTCAGCCCTACGATTAGGTTTGTCAGAGCACAGATAATGTTATCATGGCAATTATAGTACATCTAAGTTGCGCCATTGTTGCAGGCAAATTTCCCATCTTTCTGGTAACTCAAGCTAAGCCTGTCGAAACACTACCCTGTGGCGTAGCACAGCCATCAAATCAAACCAGACCAGTTTGACACCTCCACAAACGGCCGCAAGATGCAGGCCAATTTCAACATCAACCAAGCTTCAATCACACTCAATAATTTCGATAGAGGTAAGAGAAAGTTTGATATCCTGACTCATGTAATAACGTTTGCGCCAGTGGAAAATCTTAGGGCAGAACCGATGTACGGTACTCTGTACAAGACCTCCCTCATATTGAATACGAGACAAAATTATGATACTAGCGATGAGTATTTAAAAGATATAAGGGGTTAGATAAAAAGTGCCAATCAACCCTTACATGAAGCCATGTTTGAATGGGTGATTTGGAAAAATAGGTCATTAGGAATGGTAGGTTCTTGTTGAATGAGGATGTGTGGTACAAAGATGGTGGCCGTATCATCGAAATCTTACATCAACGAGGCCTGCTGCAGAAACTTTTTTTCTAAAATTAGAATGTATTAAATACTTCCAAAAAAAATCTATACTTCAGATCTGGCATTCCTCGATGCCTTCGAGCTTCATACGTTCTTGTGTCTTGCCTCAATATTGTCGAGAGCTATGAAACCATATTAAGGCAGTCGTGTGGCATCAGGATCAGGGCACTATACATAACAAAAGCATTCAGTGTGAGGGTTATGATTTTAGATAAATAAATCGAAGCATTACTATTACTCTTTCTAGACTACAGAAGCATAACGTGGCGACTTGAATGTATCAGTTCAACATGTGATGCCACATTATATCCAAGACTCAGTAGTCAACACAGTATTTGCGTGACTGTACCGCCATCCCAAGAGCCATCTAGGCGTCTCATCCCGAGAACTGATGAATCTCCTGTTCAAACAATTTCGCAATCAACGCATGCACCTCTTTCCCAGGGTGATACGAGTCAAAAAAGACATGTTTCTGTGGATCATTGCACAAGTGCCGCGGTACACCCTCGCTCGTATAAACACCTGTGAGACACGCCGTGGGCGGGTTCAAATACTTCTCATCAAAGCCATAAGTTTCTGGATCTGAAGTTATATCCTCGAATAAACCGCCTACGTCAATCACAGCTGTCTGAGCATATGCAGAATACGCGGCAGCGATGTTTTTGAGACCTTGGGTGAGAGCACTGCTGTAGACTTCAACACTTGGGATGTCGTAGTCGGGTGAGCTGTAAGTTGCTGGAAACGTTGTGATTTTGAGATAGTTGGCGAGGATGATCTTTTTTGCGCCTGGATTTATGTCAGTAAAGATAAACGAGAATTGGGAATGGACCCTGGAGTTGTACCGGCATGGTATAATCTGTCAACATTCTCGTTGATCAGGCTCGTAACCTGTCCTCCGGTGATACTCGTGTTGAACAAGATGTCATTGGCGCCAATCCAATGAACAAAGACATCATCAGGCCTCGGCTTATCCCACGATAAGAACGACAAAACTTGGTCAGCAGCTGAAGGAACAGGAATTGTAGACTGAGCACCTGTACCTCCAGCCACAAAGTTGTTGTTGGTTGTCGCTCCACCAGTCGCGAGGTTGATCAGCTCAAGACCAAGGTCCTTGGCCACCAGATCATTCCATTTGAGCCCATTTCTTGAATTGATCAGTACAAAAGTCTTCAATTGGAAGGATATGCCTACGAGAACGAATGCCTGTAGTAAGCCGGGTCTGCCGGCCATGTACCATTACTGACTACCCAGGAGCCGTTCCCATTGTCGCTGAAGCTGTCTCCGAAGACGATGAGGCGCGGGACCTTGACCGTGTAATAATCGGAAACGGGAAGCGCGTGCACCAAAGAACTGGCACAAAGGCCTACTACCCAAGAACTCAGCATTTTCGATAAAGAGGATTGAAGGTGGTGAATTACGGTGAAGGGATGAAAGCTGCGAGATGTAACCTCGGTAAACAAGCCACCACGCTTGTGTTATGTCTTACACCCATATAAACATCGTCAATTGTGCCACAGTATCACCTCGGAGGAATTGCTTGTTATCATTCGTCTGTCTGCCCGTCCGTCGGGTTTATGTGACACCAGACCAGTGGTGAGGATTGAGACGGGTTCCGAAAACCGCAGAACTCCAAACATTCGAGCGCAATCGACTACCATCGTAGAAACACCAATTGAGGACGGCCTCATAATCTTTGGCTTTAACTTTTTCACGTCATATTTTTACATAGCAATCCCAACATACACCTAATATACAAAGTCTTGTCCCTCGCATCTTACAGTGCATCCATCATCCCATTCCCAAAGTCATCACCATGCTTTTTCTATGAATCTCTCCCAACCAGAAGATGATTATGATCACAGGCTCTCTGTCGTGAGCCCGACGTAAAAAAGAAAATTACAAGACATTAATTAGTGGAGATGTGCTTGCACCTCGCTCGTCACCCTCGTGCTTAAGCCTTCTTCTCGGGTGGGTTGTTGCCGCCGAACCAGCCTCCGAAAGAGCCCATCATGCTGTTCATGGCCTCCTTCTGGGCAGCCTCCATCATTGCAGCTTCTTCCTTGAGCCACTTCTCTCCGTTCTCGCGGATCTGCTTCTCGAGCTCCATGTAGTTCCTCTGGCCACGCTCGCGAGCAACGTCCTGCAACATCTTGCCTTGTGCGAAAGCCTCGGCGGGGTTCTGCTCACCATCGGGCGACACCATCATGTTCATGTTGCTGGGCTTGAGGCCGAGCATGTTACCCAGGGCACCAACACCGGAACCATGCTTGTGCTTGTGAGTGAGCTGCTTGGCCTGAAACTCCTTGCGGGCAATGGCCTCACGGCGAGCAAACTCAGTGGGAATGTCTTTGCCGTCGAAAGACTTGATCACCTTGCGGACATCGGAGTACTGCATGGTGTGGATATACTCAAGGAAGGGAATGAGGTTGACGAGGTTCTTGTCGTCCCGGTCACCCTTCCAGGGGTTAAGAATAATGGCGTTATCGGGCTGGTTGCGGACATGCTTGGCCTTGGTGTCGATGATGATCACCTTGGACAGGTCACGGTTAAGGTAAGAGAGGTCCTGAATTGTTAGCGCGGGCGTGGTAATTGTTGAGAGGTGCTTACCTTGACGATCTCTCCGTCCTCAAACTTGGTAGCCTCTCGGTAGAGGGGCCACAGAATCAAGCGGAAGGGATCTAATTTCCTCATGACAGGCTCGCCAGTAGCATAAGGGGTGGTAGTAAAGAGGACCAGCTCGTAGTACTGGCTCAGGTATCGGATAAAGTAGTCCACACCAGGTCGCTTGGCGATTCTCCAACCATGCTCACGAGTCCACTCGCTGTGGATGAGAAGATCATCCAAGCTCAGACACAGAGTATAAGGGCGTTCGAAAGTAGGGTCGGGATCGGGGAGGAGCTTCTCGAAAGCAGGCTCCTGATAGTAAGTAACGGACTCGGTCATACGGGCCTTGGCACGCTTCCACCACAAACTAGGAGAAGGACCGTTGGGGCTATCAGAGTGACGTTCAGCCTCGATGGTATCCTCCCAGTTGCGGCCCATATATAGAAGACTCAGAGTACCACTGCCAGCCACCGCAGTAAGCATAAATCTTGTCCACCACTTGCGGTTTCGCTCAGAGGTAGAGACATATTCCGAACGGTCGCGCTCATTGCCCTTGGACTCGGCCTCCTCCAATTCCTGCAGAGCCTGCTGCTCCTTCTTCTTGTCACCTCCCATTTCCTCAAAAAGTGTTGAAGGGATACCCTGTGTCAAGTCGGGGAGCTTGTGGAAAGGTATTTGCTCCCCCTCTTTGGGAGCCTCAGGCGATTGCTCGCTAGCCTTGTTAACGTCATTTTCGGCGGGCTTCTCTGGCGTCTTCGCAGCTTCGGCATCGTTTTGCGCCTGAGAAGGCTTCTTTTTCGAATCTTTGGGTGGTTGACCGGAGGGGCGCTTGGAGTATGATCGGAGCCATGGCGAGGCAAAGTGAGGAGCAGTAGCGGGAATCGCTCGGAGAGAGGGAGATGCGACGGGCTGTGACAGACGAGCTGTCATCAAGCCCAAGCGGGAAGCCTGGGCTAATCTGGACAACATTTCGAAGGATGGGAGGTTGTTTCGATGGAGCTGGAGGTATTCCTGGCGTTGGAGGGTGGTGAAGTGAAGGGTCAAACTTCAATGGCCTAGGGTACAGACGTAAAGCTTGACGAAGTTGGTCTGATGCTCCGCCATAACCACAGCATCGCGCAGTCGGCTGTGGAAAAAAAATCGCACGGTTCTGCAAGCCAAAGTGGAGCGTTCTGACGCTTTATCACCGCAGATTAACCGTGCACTGTCAATGTCGTCATCTTGTTATCACTACAGCTATCACGTGAACTCTCTCCGGTCACGCTCCGATCATGAAGCCCCGCGCCCCTCATAGTATCCAGTCAATAAATGTTAGATCACACTTAGTGCTTATATAGCCTAAGAGTGGTCTAATGATTTCGTCTGAACTTCTTCAAGTCCCTATCTTTTTGCTACCCACCTGACCCCCTACCAAGCTTGAGATTAAAGGCAGTGCTTAACCAACAACGAGATTCAATAGCAAGCAGTGTATTGTCATTCAGTGTCGAGTCTTTAGGTGAATGCTCCACTTGTCTTCAAGCACATTCTCCAGGCACTTCTCGAACAATAAACAACTTTTCCATACCTTGCCACAGTCCAATACAAATCCCGGCGATTATTCCGATAAGCTACCCGACACTAACAATGGATGTCGCCAACGCCGCCTTCTAAAGCGGATTCTTCAATCGATACCGACCTACACTATGATACACCTCATGACAAGCCTCATTCCAGAAAATTGACCAACAATCGAGGCCATCAATCACTTAATCTTTGCCATCGTCACCTAGCAGTGATTCATGATACTACCGCTCGCCTTTAACTGAACTGAAAATCTCGTCTTCGCCACCTCGAATCCTTCATCTTTACCATAAATTGCACATCCATCATGGCGCGACGATCTAGCAAGAGCTCGGCCTCTAGGCCAGCGGGCTCAATCCGCATTGTGATGCCTTCATCCAGCCAAGCGCCTCCCGCAAAGGCTGCGCCCGAGAAAGCCGTCACCGAAGAGGACGTGAACAAACTCAGCATCGCCGACCTCACTCTTGACGTACCTCTGATCCCCTTTAGGACGAAGCGCCGCGTACCCAAAATACCGTTTCATTTCCTCGATCTACCCGCCGAAGTGCGCATTCAGATCTACACATACTTCTTCGACGATGTCCCTACACTTCTAGATCTCGGACCTGGCAATTATAAGCGCGTACACAAGAAGCTTGGGCTCATGCGAGTTTGCAAGCAGGTTCATGATGAAGCGACGTTCGCTTTCTACAGTACACGAACTTTTCGTCTGTTTCCTACCTATCCTGGCAAATACTTCAAGAGCAAGAAACCTCTGCTGGCAAGGTTGAAGCCGCAGCAGCGAAAATTCCTCACATCTCTCGAGTTGCGCCTTGGCCCTGGATGGAATGCGCCGCCTCGTGGATGGGTTGTTAACCCAGCGCTCGGTCTCTCGGAATGCAAGGACGTTGAGCGCCTCAATATCTTTGTCGAGTGCGACCCCAGTGATAACATCTTCCAAGGTTGGCGCCGATCAGAAGGTTTCTACGAGGCGTTCAGCCGAAATCTCCTCACTGATGTGCTGGAGGCATTGCCTTCCCTTCAGGCTGTTCAGTTTGATGGCTGGACAAGCGTCAAGAAATCCGGAGATATGATGCAGGGTCTCATGCAAATTGTCGAGCAACAAGGCCTCAGCATTGAATGGGGTCCTGAAAGAGGATGGACTGACGCCGATGACGACGAGGAAGAGGGAACTGAGCCGGTGGGTTATCCTGAAGGATTCCCCCACCCTGGATATGAAGCGCATGGACTACTGGCTTTGGCTTAGTGTTAGAGACCCTGAGGTTATTTTTCTTGGTTCTGATGAGTTTTATGACGAGCACGATTTCATTTATATACAATAATGCAGTATATGGCTACTACTCTAGCAATACTATGCAGCGAAATACTATCAAGTTCAATGCTATTCCAACCCGTGGTATTGTCCGTCTCTATGCTTCGTAAAGTCAAAACAAAGTCTTATCGTGCCCCAAGCATTGCGAGTGCGTTGCGCAGCTCTTGAACCGCAGTAGGCACATCCTCAAAGTTCAACGCCGATATTGCCCACTTGGCGTGCTTCTGAGCCTGGTTGATATCTTTCTGGTCTGTCGTGTAATTTGCTGGAGGAGGGGCAGATGTAGGGGCCTGCGCAGGAGGTGAGTGAGCTGGTGAGCCCCCAGGGTGTGAAGAGGCAAGGTGTGGCATCATTGGCCTGATGGGCTCGACACCTGGAGCCAGTTCGGGTTCGGGTTCAACTACGGATGCCTTTCCAGGAGGAGCGGATGCAAGGTGTGGCAGCCATGGTCTTGCGGCTGCTGCGGCATTAAGAGGGTTTGAATGATCAATTGGTGCCTTGGCGGGATGTGAAGACGGTGGGCCCCTTGGAGGAACTGGTCCGTTTCCAACGGCCGAAGAAGTAAGGTGAGGCAAAAAGGGTCTTGCGTTTGCAGCCGCTTCGAGAGGTGCTGGCAATCCAACATCTGGCGTCGCGGGGTGTGATGAAGCGAGGTGAGGGAGGAATGGTCTAGCAGCCGCCGCCACAGCAAGTGGTGCTGGTGATTCTATGCCTGGGGGCTTTCCAGGGTGCGACGAATTAAGGTGAGGCATCATAGGTCTTGCAAGAACGTCGTGATCGTCGGGTATTTCCATGGAAGAAGGAGCACCAGTTGGAGCTTGGGTTGCTGGCTGTGCTGGAGACTCTGCTGCGGGAGACACATCAGGCGGTAGACCAACTGGTGGACGACCAAGCTCGCCACCTGGGGTAGAGCTTGTGCTCATAGGCGATGGGATAAAGGGCTCTGGTGCTTGTCCCTCTGGTTCATTTTGGGGTGGAAAATAACTGGGGTCAGTTGGGTCCTTTGTCGGCGCCTCTGTGGGTGTAGCAACTTTGGGTGAATCCCCAGCGTCTGGTGCATCTTCAACTGTCGCTGGCTGACCTCCTGTCAAGAGTTGAACCTCGGGGTCAGATGGGTCGAGGCTAACGCTGGGTTCAGGCTCTGGTGCTCTAGGGTTTGTCTCATTGGGGTCTTTGCCCTCGCGAATTGCCTTGAGGATTCGCGCAGCATTCCACTTTGCGAACTTGATCTTTTTCAAGACCTCGGGGTCAGGCTCGCCCCATTCGCGGGTAAGATCGAAGAAGGTTGCGGCGGCATCGAATGTGTCGGCAGTTTGTCTAGGACGTGTCAGCTTCACATATTTGAGCATGATATAGAAACTGTGACGTACCTCGTCACTTTATCAGCTCGCAGGGTACGCTCGGCGCGATCAAACGTCTGCTGGGCGAACTGCTCAACGTAGGCTTGTCCAGCAGCATTGTCGATAATCGCTTCGTCGTCAGGGCGCTCCGTCTTTGTTATCTCGAGGCGCTCGATCAGGGTCTTTGTGAACTCAAAGGCTTCGTCGTCTGAGTTGTGGAGGCCCTTGCCTACGATCTGGTTGACAGCATGGTATTCACCTGAAGCCAAAGTTTTAGCTACTGTTATAAACTAGGTAGGGGTTTTGTGGTTGCCTACACCAGTATGCGAGGGCGGGCTTGATGTTTCTGAGCTGGTTCGCGCGGTTGATGAACCGGCTCACTTCGGGGATCTTGAGCACGGCTGGTAGTGGCTCGGCCATGATGTGCGGTATTTTGACAGGTTTGACAGGTTTGACAGGTTTGACAGGTTTGACAGTTTCTCGGAAATGGCTCAGATACGAAACGAGGGATAATTCTTTAAAAGTCGGGGACTAAACTGGAATGACGCAAGTTTAATGTCAACTCCAAGTTGTTTTGGAGATCCTTACCCCACCTCCATCTCGATCTCCTCATTCTCTTGACTTCTGCCTTCCCGTTGACGTAACGGTTTCAGTGGTTCGTCTGCACCGCCACATACTTCCCCGGATTTGGTCAGCTCACGCCACATGTGGCACAAGCTGAATCCGGAACCAGCTTCACTTTCCCTCGTCTGATCACCGTGGCTTTTTCTCCGAAGATGCCACTTTGTTCTTGACGACGACAACAAGTGACGCTGATTCCTTGTCATTGAGCCTGGTAGATAAAAACTCGCTCCAAGACTGATCAGTCTCAGATCGATATTTTTCTATTCTCTTCTCTTTTACATCATCATCAACCTTGCATTTAATCTTTACAATGCATAACCCCACATCTCTGTTGGTAACTTTGACAGCAGCCCTTGCGGCTCTGCCCGAGGCTCAGGCTGCCATTTACACCAAGAACTCTCCTGTTCTTCAGTTGAACGCCCGCAACTATGATAAGATCATTGCAAAGTCCAACTATACCTCTGTAGGTCATTCATATTCGCTGCTATGACTACCCACTTACACCTTCCAGATTGTCGAGTTCTACGCTCCTTGGTGTGGTCACTGTCAGAACCTGAAGCCTGCTTACGAGAAAGCTGCTAAGAACCTCGATGGTCTCGCTCAAGTCGCTGCCATTGACTGTGATGATGACGCCAACAAGCAGCTTTGCGGTTCCATGGGTGTCCAGGGCTTTCCTACTCTCAAGATTGTCCGCCCTGGCAAGAAGTCTGGTAAACCCGTCGTAGAGGATTACCAGGGCCAGCGAACTGCCGGCGCTATCCAAGAGGCTGTCATGAGTAAGATCAACAACCACGTTACCCGTGTGAGTGACAAGGACCTGGACTCTTTCCTTGCAGGCGACAAGCCCAAGGCTATCCTGTTTACTCAAAAGGGAACTACCAGTGCGCTCATTCGAAGCATTGCCATTGACTTCCTCGATGTAATCTCTGTGGGCCAGATCCGTGATAAGGAAGCGGGTGCGGTCAAGAAGTTTGGTGTCGAGAAGTTCCCCGCTCTTGTCCTTATCCCTGGCGAGGGTAAGGATCATATTATCTACGATGGTGAGATGGCCAAGAAGGACATGGTCAAGTTCCTCACCCAAGCCGGACAGCCTAACCCTATCCACGCTTCTGGCAACACCAAGAGCACCAAGGGCAAGAAGGATGACACCAAGAACACCAAGGCGAAGAAGGACGATACCAAGAGCGCTAAGAAGAACAAGTCCACCGAAGCCGCCAAAGAACCTGCCGCCGAATCAAAGGAACCCGCTGCTGAGCCTATTCCCTCCATTGTTTCTATCTCTACCATCAAGAGCTTGGAGAAGCTCACCGAGGAGTGTCTCGCTCCCAAGTCTCACACCTGTGTCCTTCTCTTCACTCCTGGTGAAGCTGGCGAGAAGGCTGTAGAGTCGCTCTCCCATCTCAACACCAAGTACGTCCACGGAGGCCGCAACACTATCCCTTTCATCGCCATCCCCAGCGACAGCGACGCCGCCTCCACTCTCCCCAAGACCCTTGGACTCAACGACAAGGTCAACCTGATTGCCATCAACACCCGCCGTAACTGGTGGCGCCAGTACTCAGGCGACTTTAGCCTTTCAAGCGTCGAGAGCTGGATTGATGCCATTCGCATGGGCGAGGGTGCCAAGAAGAAGCTCCCCGAAGGCGTTGTTGTTGAGAAGAAGGCCGGGTCCACCAAGGCCACCGACCCCGAACCCGAGATCGAGACTGATGGTCCCGACGATGTCAAGACCGTCATCGAGACCGAGATTGAGACCGAGTACGAGACTGTCACTGGCGCCGATGGAGAGGAGACCCGAACCGTCGTTGAGACCGAAGTTGAGTACGAGACTCAGACTGAGACTGAGCACGCTGAAGAGACTGCCGAGCCTGAGGCCCAGCCTGTCGCTGAGTCCGAAGCTGAGCCCAAGACCAAGGACCAGATCAAGCACGAGGAGCTGTAAAACATATGTTTCATCTTGAATCTTACAATTAGCCCGTTACACTATGATATTATTCTAGCGCTGGAGACATACCTGTAGCTTAGAAACTACGGATCAAACAAAGAACTCCAAACTTATTTTTCTGACCCGATGCGAAAACCCTTGGTATCAATGTTCTACCCATCCAAATCCATCACCGCGTCACTCCTTTCCACAGCGCCCTCCCTGACCATCTCCGCGCCCTTGTCTTTGACCACTTGATCCAAGAACTGCTTGACCTGCTTACATCCGTCCACGCCTACTACCAACATGCCCTCCAATCTGCTGACTTGCACACGACTCTCACACACCAGAACTGCTACTCGATCGGTGTCGCCGTGCGTCGCGACGGTAAGGAATGGAAGTTCCTGCTCCTCCTGGTTGTTCAAGTCGAGTAGGGGATCGGCGTTGTCGTCGCCAGCGGCGTATGTAGAGGTAGAGCCCGCCGTGCACGCGGCAATGTAGTCCGACATGGGAATACCGGCATCGATAAGCGCAAGTGTCGTAGCGTTGATCAGAGCAGCGAGTAGCGATCCGTCTTGTGAAAGAACGTGAAGTGAGATTGAGATGGAGGAGTTGGGGAACAAATGCGTATGTAAGTTCGAAGAGAGAGCATTGGCAATCGTAGTTTCGATCTCCTGGATCCGTCTGCAAACCCGTTAGTCCATCGCAATCGGTCATGGGCAAAGAAAAACTCACTTGTCATTGCGCCCTCGCTTCTTGCGATCCACGCTTGAGAACCCTGCGACCACAACATTGACATTGATCGCCGCCATATCACGGCCCGCCTGCTGTCCGCCACGTCGTTGCTGTTGCTCCGAAGGACCTGTCACGACACACATGACTTTTGTATGGCCCATTTCGAGATATGATGAACCGTCGGCGGCATCTTGAGTCCTAATCTGAGCGTGAAGACGACGAAGTTCGTTCCATCTTCGTCCGTCGACGCGCAGAAGCGCTAATGAGTATGTCGAGGTGTCGAGAGGCATTGTGTTTCGTTATGTTTGTATGTATGGATGATTGAGCTTCGACAGTAGGGCTGCGCATCGCGAAAGGCTGCTCATGGTGGGGGAAATTTTCTATGGAAGAACTGTGGCGTTCAAGGTGTGGCTGCAGCTATCTCGGATTATTTTAGTGTTCGGATTAACCCCAGCCAGGACCATCGGCTTTGGAACATTTGCTGCTTTCATCTCCGACAACCATGTACGGGATAGTGCCCTTGCAGATCTGATGTCCGAATACCACCTCCATACACTAACGCAGACCTTTCGTCCCGTTCCAATTCGGTGATGTAATACTGAGCGCCATAAATCCGTGTGCTACCCAATAACGTGCGGAATTAGGCGGCACTAGAGTTTATCCCGCTGAGTAAAAGCATGTGTCTTGTTATCAATACACTTTACGGTAGCGATCATGACGGAATTAAGCATCTCATGAGGGGACGGGCTTTGGTGATGTTTCATTGATAGCGTCAACTATGTTAGCCATTGCATCCGGCGCTCCACTACCGTATGCGTGGTTCTTGCAGGTATATATATAAGTTATCGTCCTCTTCGTTGGAGGTCTGTATATCCTCATTGCACTTCTCAACAATAGTATCTCATCCATAAACACCAATTGAGTCTTCACTTTAACAAAATACCCTATCAAACATCAACATATCAATCACCATGTCTTCTCTTCCCCAAACATACAAGGCTTGTGTCATCGAGAAGGCCAATGCTCCCTTCACACTCAAGGATGTCCCACTGAAGCACCCCTCAAAGGGCCAAATCCTTGTCAAGGTCCTCGCCTGCGGTGTCTGTTTCTCAGACGTGGGTGTGAGCGAAGGCCACATGGGCGACATCTTTCCCCGCGTCCCCGGCCATGAAATCATCGGTGATGTCGTCGAAGTCGGCGAAGATGTTGACAACTTTAAGAACGGCGACCGGGTTGGTGGACCTTGGCACGGCGGCCATGATCGAACTTGTCGACAGTGTCAACGAGCGCAGTTCCAAATGTGCGACCACAAGGAGGTCAATGGTGTGAGTCGAGATGGTGGCTTTGCTGAGTATGTCCTCCTTCGCTCAGAGGCTGTTGTCCGAGTACCCAAGGAGATTGAACCCGCCGACGCTGCTCCTCTTCTTTGCGCTGGTGTCACTGTCTTTAATGGTATCCGCAAGATGCACGTTGAGCAGGGCCGCATCGTCGCAGTTCAGGGTCTCGGTGGTCTAGGCCATCTTGCAGTACAGTACGCCTACAAGATGGGCTACGAAGTTGTTGTTCTTTCCACAACCGACGACAAGGCCGACTTTGCAAAGAAGCTTGGCGCTCACCACTACATCAACACCAAAACTAGCGACGTTGGCGAGGAACTTAACAAGCTTGGAGGTGCATCAATTATCGTCCAAACAGCACCCAACCCCAAGGCTATCTCTCCTCTCATTCAAGGACTCGCCCCCGAGGGCAAGTTGCTCAACCTTGCACCCGTCGGTGGCGCAGAGTTTGATACCGTGGCTTTGTTGATGAAGGGCGCCAGCGTTGTTGGCTGGCCTAGCGGTCATGCTCTTGACTCGGAGGAGGCACTGCGCTTCTCCTTGACTCATGGAGTGAAGTGCATGGTTGAGAAGTACCCATTGGAAAAGGTCCAGGATGCAGTCGATAGCCTGAAGGCTGGCAAGCCTCGATTCAGAAATGTCTTGATCATGGAGTGAAGAAATGTTAGCATCGTTGTTATTCGCAGGGTATATTATTGGTTTATATGCTAGGACCGACTTTATATACTAGTAATAACATGGCAATTGATGATTGATGAGAAGCAATGAGAAGTTCAGCAATTGACTCATGAAATTAGTATGACTTGACTATGCCATCTCACAGTAACATGTAGGCAAATGCATTGCGCCTCTTGGTATCGATCTCATGCTCGTCTCTTTGCGCTCATTCTAATCACAGACACTTTCCAATCGTTATTCATTCTTCTTTCTCAATTAATAGGGCAAAAGTACATATCGAAAGCCACAGCTCAATTAGTTGTCTAAAGAACTCGGCATTCCGGTAATGCTTCCCACGCGTCATCACTCCCGGGGTATCTATCACACGCGTGTTCTCATCAGGTCTTACATCTTACTTCTCGTTATTCTTCTCATCCATGCAGATACACAGCGCTGCCATGAGCGCCATGTCGACACCAGGCGCGACCATCAGAGCATAGGTCTGCTGGCCAAAGATCATGTCACGACCGCTGAGGATCTTGCGGTCGATGCGCGCAACAACAGTGTTTGTAGACTTGTCAAAGATATCAGCCGCATAATCGAACCAATTGCCCTTCATTTCCAGGATCTCTGCGGTGCCGTCGCTGGAGGTAAAGGTGGCAGTGGCCTTGGAGCCCATAACTACATAGATTCAGTATGCGATTCATCTCAACAATACATAAGGAAAAAACTCACGCTTGAAACTATTCTTGACTTCCATAATCTTGGCACCCTGGGCATCTTCCACGGCGTAGGTAGCGTGGATGTGCAGGTGCTCCTTGACGATGGAAAAGAGGTGGTTTCCCTGCATGTCAAAGACCTTTTTGCGACCCGAGATGCTCATGACTTTGCCCTCGACCTTGAGGATGGGTTGGCCGTTGGCGAGCTTGATGTCGAAGCTGTCGCCGGTCAGGGACATGACTTTTTCTTTGAGGACGAGCGTCTCGGTTTGGGAGGCGATGAGGTTCTGGAAGACGCCGACCTTGTGAGGTGCGGTTTGGAGTTGAACGGCAGCCATGATTGTGTTTTTTTAGGATGAATAATTGAGCTTAATAAAATGGTACTGGGGATGTTAAGTCGTGTTTAATGATGTTGTCAAGATGGTGGGTTTGTTGTATTTATACATGTTTACTGTCAGCAAATAGAGGGGACCCGTGTGGTACAAACGTCACATGTAACTTCCTCAACCACTTCAAGACCCCTCATAGCGGCGAGAGCTGAGAACATGTGTCTAATGAATAGCTTGAGGCTGAAGGGAGAGCAATCCACAAACAAGGCGCAGTCTAGTGAGGGCGTCGGCAAGGCTGATCAACATCAAAAGATACCTAGAATTCTTAAACGAGCGGCCTCAATCTATCATGAGGATTCGGGATTGCGTCATATAAATCATGGAGTGAAACATGTAAGCTTTGAACGACAATGATCGTCAAAGGAAGCATTTACAGCCCCCAACTCACAAATTGATCGACATAAATCAGGTTCGCGTATCATTAATTCCGTCAGTCAACGGAAAAGGAAACGACCGGAGGATATCATGTTGGAAGGTGCTTATTCGTCAATCCGCTATGCCGGTACCTGTCGCTGTCGTCTTGGCTAGGGAAAAAGCGCCGGTCGTTTTCGGATATGGGGTACAGTTTGATGTTGGGCTTTGCAAGAGATAAGAGGGAGCCAACGCCACATGAAGTGCGTAAGTTTTATTATCGCAGGTTCGAGAAAAATCCAAATCAATACGGAATATGCATAGTTCCTGTTTGCTTCTATTAGTCTTTAATTAATCATTGTCGAACCAATTCAACATGTCTTGTTTCCCACCCTAGAGCTGTCAACACCACAACTCACGACATAATCTGTAATCTCGACTATTCCCAGCATCAAACAATCACGTGATTGATTCAACAGTCTCAAGACTCGTTCGGGTCTGGTGGTCTAGTGGTATGATTCTCGCTTAGGGAAAACCCTATAGCATAGCTTGCGAGAGGTCCCGGGTTCAATCCCCGGCCAGACCCTTCCTTTTGCTGGTTGCATCTGTTGACAGTTGGTGGCTTGATTCCTTTTTGTACTGGCGTTGTGTCTCTGTTGTTTCTTGCCCAATTGGGTTCGTGAAAGAGATTGTGGCTTTGACCGTTGAGACGGGAGGAACGTTAGCACAAGTACAACCGTCAAGCCTTGATTGTGATATACTTCGTTCCATCAACTCATATCACAAGCCTTGATCACATATCTATAGTTACTGTTGTCACGATTCTTTAGAGGCAAATAATACTGAAAAAATAGCCAACATTTGTCTATCCGTAATCTATCCATAAAATATTACAAGAAACAGATCTCGGGTGCGAGAAAAAAGTAAAAAAGACACGCTAATGGGCGTCAATCACCCCAGGATCCATTTAGGACATTTACAGAGCAAGCATGGCGAAGAAGGCAAGGGCGGCAGCAGAGATGGTCAAACCAGCAGCACCGTTGACAGTGCTGGGGGTCTCGGCGGCGGCGGCACCAGTCTCGGAGCTGGAGCCAGCCTCGGACTTGGATCCAGACTCGGAGCTAGAGCCGGAGCCAGAAGAACCAGAGCCGGAGGAGCCAGACTCGGAAGCGTCACCAGAGCCAGAGGAGCCAGACTCGGAGCTGGAACCGGAGCCGGAGCCAGAGGTGGGCTTGGAGGAAGAACCAGTACCGGTGGCAGTGGAGTCCTCGCTGTCGCTGGAGCCGCTGGTAGCAGAGGCAGTGGCAGTGACGAAAGTACCGGTAGAGTGAGAGTCACCAGTAGCCTTGGAAGCATGGGTGGAGGTCTTGGTCTTGGACTCGGCGGAGCTGGAGGTCTCATCGTCGACCTTGTCGCAAGAGAGATCGAAGAGAGGAGTGGTGGAGAGGTTCTCGGTAATGGCGAACTTCATCTTGTTGTCGGGGTTGGAGTCACGGAGGTTGTACCAGAAGGTGGGGACCTTGTTGAAGAGGCTCTTGCAGCCAACATCCTGCCAGTACTTCTGGGCGTTCTTGACGCTGGGAACAGCCTCATCCCAATCGGGACCCTTGTAGGGCCATCCGGTCTCGGTGACCCAGACGGGCTTACCGCCAGAGGTGGCGACGGTGGCATCGTAGGCCTTGTTGAAGAGCTTGGCAGCGTTGTCAATGCCGTTGCCCTTGCCGTTCTCGTAGTAGGGGTACTCATCGACTCCGATGAAGTCAATGGCATCGAGGACGGGCTTGTTGGTGACGTTGCCCCAGACATCCCAGGTGTCGACGTGGCCGAGGGGAACCTTGGCGATGGGGGTGCCCTTGAAGGCAGAGCGGAAGTCGTCGATGAAGTCAACAAGAGCATCGGGCTGGACACCGACACCACCCTTGTTCTTGACACCGGTAACGGAGTTACGATAGAGATCCTCGCTACCGACGGAAACACCAATGATGAGGTCGGTCAGCTTGGAGCCGTACTTCTCGACGGCCTTCTTGAGGGCGCTGATCTCCTTGTCGATGGAGTCGGTGCCAGAGGTCCAGACACCGAGGAGGATCTGGGTCTTGGTGTCGATGGCAGCCTCGAAAGCCTCGATGGGGTCATCCTGGGAGTAGGCCTGGATGTTGGTGTAGAGACGGACGGCGCTGAAGTCACCGGGGGAGGTCTTGAGGTTCTGGGCAGTCTCGAACTCGGCCTGGAAGTCGGCCTTGAACTTGGCCTCTCGGTTGGCGAGGGTAGCACCAGAGTTGAAACCAAGGTAGTTCTTGGCCTCGGCGCCCATGGCGAGGGCACCAACGGCAACGGCAGCGGATGAAACCTTCATGATGACTGATTGACTAGATTATCGATCGGTTTGTGGTGATACTTTTATTCGGTACAACGTTGAGCACTGTCACACCACGTTAGACTGTTAAAAAGTCTATTTCAAAAAAGGAGTGTGAGTTTAGTTTGGAAATAAAAGCCGTTGGGGCGGTTTCAAAAAGAGAGTGACGAGGAAATAACAAGAAAAGTCTACCCAAAAAAAAGAGAGATAGATGGACGGAAAGAGAGGAAATGTCTGGATGAAGAATGAGAGAAGACGTCTTTTGTTTTTGAATCCGGAACGCGCTGAGATTAGGTAGGGGCGGGTCGGTTGCAGCGGGCGTGGAGCTGTCACGTGCCGGACAAGCACTAAGTGCCCGGTTTTCAGGGGAATGCTTACGACGCTGGTCCACTAAGTTATGGTTAAACCGCTAAGAATAGCATGCAAATGTCTTGGGTACAGGCGTTGATTGGTTGTGGATGGCAGCTACTCCTGTCTCATACCCGGCTAGTAATCTTGCGGTATGATCGTCGATAAAACAATCAAGAGATTGAATGATGGCTCACCACGTATTCACGAGTAATGCGCTCTTACCTAACTTTGTGGTATTCGCTATGTATCCCTACACGGTACTTCTCGTACCCTTAGATTTGATACGACATTGTTATTCGTTTTTTGTGTTTTGAAGGCTCATCCGAAACTCTTTGTTGATGAGACGCCGAATCTTTGTTGATAGACACGGGTAGCGGCAGTTTATGCAAGGAACAGCCATGGCTGCCCAAAACACGCCAATCAGTGAGAACAGATGAAAAGCTAAACAAGCCAAATAAATCAGATGCATATTGGCAGCCAGGATTCAGTGCTGGGATTAATTCCTTGGGCCAATCTCTGTAATACGAAGCCAAGAGCAAAGACATTAGATGGGCATTTACGGATATCCCGTAATAATACAGAGTACCTCCCCAATATGTATTTCAAGCCCTATGCTATGACGCTCTTTCTTTCAGCTCGTTTCTCTACATAAAACACTACGTAACAAGCAATTCTTCGCTGAGGCCGGAGAATTCCTTGGCGACCCTTGACAGTCAGTCCTGGGGCAAAAGACGCTAAATTGGTTGCAACTGGGCCGTCTCGTTTTGCTCCTTGAAGTGGATAGAACAGCCCTTGGCCGGCACGGTTAAGAGGCCGCTTGATCCGTTATTGAAGGTGGCTTGGAGATGAACAAAGAGGTGAAGTCATGTAAACAAGACAACCATTTATCTATTGCGATAGAATGTAGAGGATGTTGTGATGTGTGGGCGACATGGTGACCTCTTTCGGACAGGTACCGTACGTACCAGTAGAGATAGCAGGCCAAGAAGTGAGATAAGCAAAAGTCGTCTTCTAATTTACAGATGATACTTGCTTGTCCTACCTACAAACAGAAACAACAAGACAAGATACACTTCAATTGAGAATTATTCGCCGAGAGATCAACACGCGCTGTATCCGTAGCCCTATCCATACTACAGACCCTGAATCGGCATCTCATTCCCTGACATAGGTAATTTAGGCGCTGACCGATGGTCCAACGTCTCACCACGACATTCCGCTATGACTTTTGTTGGTCGCTAGAAAGTCTAGCATCGTTTCAACACAACAAACCAATAAAGATCGACATCAAAATACGAAAACAAAATTGGTACGTTACTCGAGCATTGATAGTAATTATGTCATGACGTAAACTATGGAACTCGCTTCCCAGCATAATTCATCTGTCAGGCCTCCCAATCCAAACCTAACCCCGTTGCTTCTCTGCCTCAGGCCTCTCATGGGCCATGAAGAACTCGTCCTCGTTGATCTGGTACTTGGAAGACTTGCGTGCCGAGATGCCCTTTTGGAACTGTTCAACTTTATCAGCTTGAATTTCTTTGTTGATACAAAACTGTTGCTTACCATGTAATCCATCTCACCAAAAGTGCGGTCCTTTGTCTCAAACATACGGAAATAACCCCAGAGCAGGGTTAGAGTGGCCAAACCAGCCCAAAAGAAAGCCTGCATTTTCTGTCAGCATGCAATCGAAACCTTATTCATCTCGTGAGACTCACAGTTTTACCCTTGAGGTTCCAAGAACCAGGCGCCAACATCTCAGGTTGGATCAATCCTCCACAGACAATGTTTCCAACATAGTACGTCGATCGAGCCAGCACAATTGTCTGAGTTCGTAGACGAGTCGAACCAATCTCAGCGACAATAGTGTAGATAATAGGTCCGACCGTCATGGAGTATGCTCCCAGCCATACCACACACAGGATGGACTGCGCCCAGGCCAAAGGCTTGGTCTGTTTAGGCAAAGCGAGGAAACCAATTGTCCAGAGGATGGCCACGAGGCAAGAGAAGCCAGTGAGCCAGATAGTTCGTCGACCGAACTTGTAGATGTAGAACCACGAAATGATGGTACCCATAAAGGCGATGCCAGTTCCGCCGAGGGCAATACCGTACGACGTCTCGGGGCTGATACCGGTTTGCTGGAAGAAGAAAGATCCGCTGTAGCAGAGGGCACCACCGTTTGTGATTTGAGACAGGAATCCCATGCAGGCGATCTCGGTACGTCGAAGGTTACTGCCTCGGAAACAGTCCCAGTACGAGGTACCGGATCGCTCTTCAATCTCCAGCTGATTAGTGTGGACCATCAGGGCAACAGCGTTGTCGTAGTTGATGTTGTGCTCTGGATTGGACAATCGCTCGAGGGAAACCTTTGCCTTTTCGAGTTGGCCCGTACGGACAAGATACCATGGCGATTCGGGAGCGAGATATGCCGCGATGGCAAGTGGAATAGGCCAAATCCACTGAATCGCAAAGGGAATCTTGTATGACCATGGGGTTGGGTTAGAAACGAGGCCCTTGAGCACACCAGCTGAGATAAACTGTCCGATGCACCAGCACAGGTTAACATAGGCAGTGAGGTATCCTCGGATGGCCAGAGGCGTAACCTCGGCGGCGTATGCGGGACCAGTCGTGGCAAAGATACCCCAGGGGATGTTGCAGAGGAACTGACCGACGAGCAGAACCTCAATGGTCGGCGCGAAGAAGACAACAAAGATAAAGGCAGTTAGCCAGAAGAGGCCGCTGATGAGGACGACGCGGTGTCCCCATCGAGAAGTCGCCCATCCGTTGAGCATGGCGCCGATGATGTTGGCCAGAGCACCGAGACAGTTGAAGCGTTGCTGCCAATTGGCCGAGATCTGATATCCATTGTCCTCGTCGAGCCAGACGCCGTACTTTTCTCTAAATCGCGGGTAACCGTAGAATGAGCCTAGGAGGGTGACATCGTAGCCCTCCATGATGACGGTCGTCGAGATGGCTTTGCATCGTCAGTTACGATCAACCATAGAGAGAGGGAAACTCACCGATGGACCAAAAGGCAGCGGCCTTGTACGTCTTGAAACCCTGCCAGACGCCATAGCTGTGCTCGTCGGCGGTGGCCTCGAGAGCTTCGTTGGCGAGGGCTTTGTCGTGCAGGTCGACGTTCTTGAGGTGGTCGAGACCAGCATCAGTGCTTTCGATGTGAGGGTTGATCTCCCCGGTCTGCTTTGAGGTGGCCATGATTGATTCACTCTACGGCTTCAAAGCAGCGGACTACTTTACAGAAGTGAGGATAACAAAGTCGTTGTGGGCCGGACATGATGAATAGTTATATCTCGTCTCAATTGAGTACGGGCAAGGATGGTGAATGCTTCTCCTCATGCATCGTCAAACTTGAAGCCCGCGATCCGGTTCAAGTGGTTTAGCGTCTGCAAGAAATAGGATCGACGGCCCGTCGTGTTAGTCGATTCTGAAGCTATCACCAGCCATTGGTGGAATATTCTGCGGGGTGATTTCTCTGCCGTTTTTGAAGGATGCATCACGTCGATCGTAAATGGACCGGGTAATGCTGAAGGAAGCGTCTGACCATTCAGAGGCACCCTTGGCCTCCCCAGACTGTCGAGGAAGAGTCTGGGGTAGTTTCTGGGGGTTGAACCTAACGGTGTCGATCACCGGCCTTCTCTCCCATCGCTTGCAAGGTTTGAGCCCATTTTCTTAGTGGGAGATACTTCTTAGACTAAACAATAACCTGCTGCTTATTTCCAACCTCCGGTTAAATGCAATTGTCATCTGCTATCGTCCAAATCAGATAGCTAATGATCTTCAACCTCTCCCCACTTTGATCATGAGTAGCAGTAGAGTTGATGCCCAGGAACCAGGGCCCCTTGAATGCCACCCCATTACATCTGTACCATTGATTCGTGAATAAATTCTCAATGCTACCGCACCCATTCGCATCTGTGCGTCAAGGTGATCATCTTGTCTCAAGCTTGGGGTTATATGCCTTAACATAAGTTACCAGCATTGCCATGCTTATCTGGTGGAAGTAACCCCCCCCACACTCGAGACATTGGGGGCATTCAAGGTTTTATTCTTCGCTTTGGATGTCCTCATTTCAGACCGCATTCTCGACGTGTCGGTCCACGCTCCCTTCTTGTTTCTCCTCAACTAAACTCCTTACGCTCAGAGCCGACTTCAAATCCTGTTCTTTGCAGTAAATCAGGCCACTCCATTTGATCAAAATAGTAGAGTTGCATATTGAGTTGACAGCCAGGGCTTACCCCCATCCAACAATGCACGGATGCGGCGTTGGCCAACTCAGGCTAATTTCGTCCAAACGTAGTCCGAACACAGCAAACGATAATTGGATGATGCATCTGTGAACTCTGAGTTAAACGCCGTTCGGTCGATCTTGACCCGAGACTACGGTACCAAACCTGTAGACACGACCATTGAGCCATGTCTGACTCGCCATGATCCTGGGAGCTAAGACATCAGGTGAACTACCAACATGCAGCAGCCTCTTGATGTGTTTCACGCTTGCATTCTCTTCTGCCTGTTTTGAAAGGTTTGTTCGGTAAACGGCTGGCACTGCCGTTAGCTCAGTCTGCACGTCTTCGGCATGAGCCGGACCAAGCTGGACGATGAAGCACAAACTATTGCCAATCCCTAGTATCATATGCTTTTGTCCCAGATTTTACATAAAGTTCCAACCGCAATGGGATACCCTGGTACTGAAGACTCTGTATTCGTGGCGAACATCCAGGTTATCTCTTGTATAAGACACCACCACGTTCTTCCTTGTCATCAGATCTGATGGGTGCTCCCCAAACACAATATCACCTGTCAAAATACTGTAATCAACAAACACATATAAATCAAGATATTCCGAACTCATCATGTATAATTAATTTTTAGATATTACTCCTTAAATGTGCAGTCTTACATCATAGGTCGTTGCATCATCGACGCCGCCATCTTCAGTCTATTCCTCGCCTCAGACAGAAGCTCCCATTTTGTATTAGTCAGAGCGTCGTCGACAACACTCAACAAACCAATGATTTTATTTCGGTTTCCCACCACGCCGGCTTGGTTTTGATGCAGGTGGAAAGCCTTGATGGAATCGATCGTGGGAGGAATCATGATTTGCAGATATGTTCGGAGATCTTCATGACGGTCGCGCTTTAATGCTTCGTAGTCCATGTTGGATGACATGGGAGTCTTCTCAGCTTGAGATCCTTGAGGGGTACTGGTTGCACCTTGATTTGAAGTTGAAGGAACACTCGAGTCCGTGGTCATTGTTGGAATTCCAATATTGCTGGTGGGGTATTGCAGATGGTCTGGGAACGGCTCAATGTTCCCATCTTGTACAAACCCATATGCCCACAGCACCAGAGATGCATAATACAAAGCCCAAGGCCTGACCAGCAGCTTATCACTTCCAGCATCGTATTTGGGGTAGCTGGAAGGAAACCAAGCCGATGGCAGCCCACTGGCTTCGCTAGCCATGCCTCCTCTTTTGGGTTCCTCTTGGAGAAGAATAAGCCGGATGAGCTGCAACGCGTGATAAACCCCACCGATGGCTCCGGGTGATGCCACCCACTCCTTGATCTTGGCTTCTGTCCTCCTCCAATCCACAGAAGAAACAGTTCTGCCAAGAATCTGAGGGACACCAGCAAAGATGCAAAGTTCTGGCATGCTGATGTAGACTGTGATATGACCCAAATGGTAGAGCACTGTACCCTGCGTTTCCATAGCTTCACCATCGTCGCTTCCTCCTCTGTTGCTCAATCCTAATCTTTGCCAATCAAACGCGGCGTGCTTGACATGGGCAACACCATCATCGTAGTCCTTCTTCCACCAATCAAAAGCTCTAAGTAGCTTCGGTCGCCAACGTTCTTGAACACCAGGTATCGTGTCGGTACCAAGTGTTGAGCGATCAAGATCCCTTTGATGCATCTGCCATGTTACAGACAACAGCGCAGCTAGAAGTGATATTCTTCCAAACGGGCTTGTTCGCACTCTCTGCCCATTGAGTGTTCGTTGAAGACCATCAAGGAAAGTGATTGGCGTGACGCCATTGGCATGAAGACTTGACTCGACACAACCAATCTCCGATGGTGAATCAGAAGACCATAAAGTGTTGTCACACGGAAGTGGAAGTTTGATTTCATGAATGACAAGTGTGGGTGTGTGTCCAAATAAAGCAGCATGCGTAGCATCGATGATGAATGCAGCCAAGGCAGCTCGGCGCGTAGCTTCCTGTGCAACCCAGTGGTCCCACCATTTCTCAGGCGACGAGTTGAAGCCCGGCTGGGTCGATCTAGGGAACATTCTAGCCGACCCCATTTTGGGGCTACCCATAGGTGTTGGAACTCTGGACACATACGAGGACTGCTTTCCTGTCAGGGCGCTTCCTCTGCGCATAAGAGACAGTGTTGTAGGGAAGTAGATATGAGCACGCTCGTGAAGAACACGGCTTGCATTCATCTTCTCATAGACTTCGAGAATCAACAATGTCTGTATGACCCAAAGTTTCGCAGGTGGATGAGAGTCAGCATGCATGAAAACTTGCCAACGCAGATTCCACGAAACAAAGGTGGTGAACTTTGAAATTTTCTCCATAGTATCTTGTGATGTGCCATGTTTATCAACCATGGAAGCGCCCATAATGAGCACAGCCAACAGAAGAAAGTCATTTGCAGTTTCGGGTATAAATGTTGGGCGGTGTAGAATAGGCAGTTGATCGTGAAAGTTGTCCCAATATGAGTTGAGATAGCGTTCGACATTGACATGACTCAGAACATGGCTCTCGGCGTCAGTGTCACTTCCAAAGATCTCACCCTTGATATCCGCGGCCGATCTGCTGCCGTGCAGGCTGATCTCGTTAAAACGCTGCAACATATAGTGGAGTAACGCTTGTCGTTTGTGCTCTGAAAAACTGTTCTTTCCAAACTGCGATAAATCCACTACTGGTGTCTCCATAGTCAATGATTCTGACTGAAACCATAGACTGTTAATAGGCTCGACGTAAGAACTCCCCATTATGCCTGTCTGAGCTGTGTAATCCGTACATAATTGCCCAAAGTTATTGGAGTATCCTGCCATGCCGAAAGTGCTTGGCACAAAGTTGTAGTTAGAGCCTAGCCCCTGACCGGCAAATAGCCAGGTGGTAAACTCATCCGTACTTGATGGGGAAAGTCCAAAATGCTGTTCCTCTATGTTGACGTGTTCCGTATTTGACGCTGGTATTCCGTTGGGCATAGCATAGGACTGGGCTCGAGCACGTTCCGGACGACCCGTCAAATCGGGGCTTGTCAGGGGCATAGACATATCAGCAGGCGGCACCGGATCAATTCGAAACGGCACAGTGTTCATGGCCTGTTTTTCTGGTGATGAATCGCGACTCTGTAGTTGCCGTTGGTCTCCATAGTAGCCGCTTGGACCACCCAGTTCGTCGCGTTGACCAGAATCTTGACGAACTATGCCCCCTTCGATTCCAAATTGCTTCGAGCTGTGAGAGTCAAGTCCGGAAGCGTCCATGGACTGTCGGGCCATTGAAGCGTGTCGCTCTTTTGCTGATTCTTCTCTCCCTTCGTCCTGGGTGTCACTCCAAGCTGAGCCATCTTCGCTAAAGGAGTATCTTTCACTGCGTTGCCTTGGCAATTTCGAAAACTCCTTCTGCGGCCGTTGGGATAAACGACCATTGCCATACTGCTCTACTTGACGCTCATGTCTCAGTTTATGACGAGCGTAGAGATCTTTCCTGACGAATGTGAATGAACAGTCAGGATAGTCACAGTAGTAGATTTCTTTAGGGGAGTCTGGGAGCGTGTTAGTTATTGTTTGACAGAGAGCCCGATTCAGTATTGCTTACGATTGAGTTGATGCCGTTGAAGATGCTCGGCACGCGAATATGTCCTCCCACAGCCTTCGTGGGTGCATTGGAACTCCTTGCAGGAAGCCTTGCGGCGTTTCTGACGCGGGGGCGACGAAGTCATCTTGGCCCGTGACCTGTTGTTGACCTCGGCTAGGTATCCGTAGACGTGTTTCCTTCCCCAGAATCTGGATTCGGATGCAGAGCGACCTCTGCGCGCCTCTGCCTCTGAGTTGCGGTAGGCGAATGTAACGCGTGAGACAAAAGCCAGAAATGAAAGCCAAAGATGGCCCTGGGCCGCGAAATTCGAGATTTTGGGGGTGAGTGTGACCGATACCTCCTTCCTACTTGGTCACCTGATGAACCATCCCATTCTTGGATGATTTTTCAAGGGTCGCTCTTGCCATCCCCCGCGATTCCCCCGCCTCTGGGAAATTACCAATTGCGGGTTGCGGGGGTCTCATCCGAGGTCGTTGGCTGCTAGGCAGGCCTAGACCTAGTCTACAGGAGGATACTTTGTCTGTGAGTGACATTATTCTTTTCTTTTTCCCCAGATCAAAAGCTATACAGTTAAGACATGCATCATGCAGTCCAGATATCTTCTTCCGCTGCGAATACGGTAGTGAGAGTGTTAGTATTTGATGTTGAGAAAATTAATTTTATGAGAATAAAAATGACATTGAGTACACTTGAACCCTTTCTTAAACTCACATTTTTGCATTATCATTTTATAGGTATGTCTGTAGACTCTAAAGGCTTGGGTGGTGGTTGTCATAACTTTAAAGGTAATACAAAAGAAGAGAAAGTGGGCAGCTGACCAGGTATTGGCTTTGTATTGTGGGAGACTAAAGTTGCTTCTGTGCCCTACGTTGTATGACTCTCGATACAGGGCAGCCGAATTGTTATCAAAGTTATACCAACCACCAAAAGATAATATAGACTTTTACGTTGCCCTGCAACAAAGTCATAAACAGTAGGGCACAGAAGCCATCTGTGTGCTATGGGACCGACTTGTGGTGGAGCTTCCTCTTGCGAGTCAGGAAGAGCATTGCGCTCGACTGCAAAGTCTTCCTAGGGATATCGACATGTCCCCTTATTCCCTTAGGTTTAACAACGGCCCGTCACCAAATTTACAGGGAACCAGGATCAGGGACACCAAGCCAAACTCCAACGAGTCTCTCAAATCTGCCGATTGCAAAATAGGTGATCTTTTCGTCTTCGATACTTCTGGCGTCGATAGGCAGACTATGGCATACTTGGGACGACGATTTACCCTGGGGCGGAAAGAAGCACAAAACAGCGAGAGTCACGAAGCAGCTGATGGTGTCAAGTATATTGCATTCGAGCAAGATGCTTTCATTTCAAACTCACCTGAGACTATCAAGAAACTCCCTGATAGTGGCTGTGATTCTGTGCTTCTGCAACCCAGCAAAGCCTCTCTTGGCAGCAAAAAGCGCCGAACTCCAAAGCTGACAATGGAAGAAGACAGCGAGGCTGGCGTTGTGTTGTATCTGGACGACCTGCAACTGAAGAACATCGACGATACTAGCCAATATATCATGTATGCTGATTCGTTTTAGTGAGGCAGAAGGAGTCATTATTGGGGATCCTAACATATGCCTTTTGCAACATTGCGAAAAGTCATTTCATAAGAACAAGTTAATGCCGACCAAGTCGGCATAAGCAAGGCAAAGAGGCTTTTGCCTTGCTTTATCTCTTCCTCCTTCTTTTTCCTTCAGCTCTTCCTTCTTCTTCCTTTATCTCTTCCTTCTAGACAATTTCTTCAGTCTTCATATAGGGAATTTAATTTATACCCTCCGGGGGCCCTCTGGAGGCCTTACTGGGGGCTTTTCACTGCTAAGGGCTTTCTCCTGCAGAGGGTAACTAATCTGACTCTTACCCTTCTTATATCTTATTGTAATGAAAACGGCAGTAGGGTATAGGTCCAAAATCATCTAATAGCCGGCTTGCGTTTCGTATCGCGCTAATAGCCAATCTGCAATAGCTTAACGTAAATGATATTAAGCTTATAATAATGAGGTAAAGCCGGAAGGAACTTCTAAACACTCCGTTTATATCACTCTCCTTGCTGCCTGGCTTTACCTAATGAATGTATTGCGGAAAGTGGCAGGTGTGTTTCAAAAGAACAGGGGCTTGAAGAAGATTGGATGAAGATGTTAGTACGTCCTTGGATAGATGATGACTAATAAACCTGATTTGATAGTTCCATCAAACACTTAATCTGTACTGGTTTTCATGCGATCCGTGTCAGTGGGTGGTTATCTTGGCAAAGCTCAATGTGTTAAACAAAGGTGACTGACACGCCAAGATTGAGTCAAGAACGACATCCGTTCAAGGTTCGGACATGTCATGTTTGATAAGCCAAGAGAAACCATGTTACCCAAACCAATCCGTATTGTCTGGCCTGGATTTGGTCCACTTTATAGTTTGCCAATGTCTCTGGGTGAGCAGAGAAAGGTTTCAGTGCCGCCTGTTGTAAGAGAGTCTTGGTCTGAATGGCTACTGGACGGGAATACGACGACTTCGCTCCGTATAAATATCGAGATTGAGTTTCCATAATTTCAACACATCAGCTGTCAGACTGAGTTGACGTGACAAGGATGGTTTCAGGGCAACCGAAGTGTGGATGACAAAATTATTTAGTCATGCTATGTCATCTGAGACCTGACTTTTGACTATTTATTTTTGTACTATAAATGTCAAAGTGGAACGCTCCACTGTGAGCGTTGCGACGTTGACGGTGCATCACGACTTTCTTAGCAAGTGGGCCAAAGAAATAGGGAGTCTTACGCCGTCCTTTCCGTCTAATCAGTGGATTTTGACAGCGCCATAGATAGACCAAAGGTATCCGTAGCAAGACAATAGAAATGAGAAATTATGCGTGTCGATCTATCCCGTCACAAGCATCAGTTCCCATTTTTTAATATTTAGTTTGGCTCGACGCCTTACGAGATGTTCTAGAATCCTTACTATAGGCCGGGTACTATTTCTCTATTCCGCGGAACAACTCTCCACAGCGTACCAATTTTCCATAATATCGACCGCCTTGTAAAAACTCACTTTGTTTGCTTTTTCTGCAGGTGTCACGAGAATCCCAAGTCTTGGGCATCCCAAACATGGGGGGTTCGTGCGTGCAGCCATCGATCGTACTCGCACGTGGCCTCGCCCTTGCAAAGTTTATAAGCGATGACAGTCGATCTAGAATGTGTTTCAACAAGTGGAGAAATTCTGGACTACGGTAGAAACAGGCTTCAGCCATTGCGTGATATCTGACCTCATGCGAAACTCTACAGAAACTTCGGATGGATAATTGCAAGCCACAAGAGAGATTTTACAGACGAGTTGAAACACCGGATAGAAAAGTCTGTACCGCCTATGACTGTAGGTGTGTGAAGTTGTGGCTTGCAAGGGCAAGGTTGGGCTAATATGTAGCGAGATATGAAATGTCATTGGAATCATTTCTTAGATGCAGGTGTTTGTCTCTACAGCAATGATCGCCGAATATCCACTGCCGATACCATGTTGCGAGAGCCGAAGGGGAAAGTGGGTGAGAAAACTGAGGCTCTGAATCTTCAGGGGGGGTGATCACCACTTTGTTCGGCCATAGTCAGGAGAAAAAAGTAAAAAGTCTGAGAATCAGGTCCCACAGCTACGATTTAGAACGATCAATACGCAGGGGGGACCCCTTGACACATTTGCTTGTACAGTACGGAGCAGACTATCCGTGCTGGTGATTGTTCTCAAGGGTTCACCGATGAGAGAATGTCAGGCAGGTATATTACATCTATACAACAGATGGAGTCTCAGAGAACGGTTATGTTTTGCCACGCTTCTTGGCGGAGCACTCTCTTCATCCTTGATCTTTCTGTATCTCGGCGGAAATACGTCTTCGCCTGGAAACAGTCCAGTCAGTGCCTCAGAACAGTCAGTGCACTTAAGTCCCCGATATTATAGTGGAGGCCGCAAGGCATTGATTGCATGATAAATTGACATTGACAGCCCATACCAAGCTTCTTTCTAGAGCGGCATTGGTTAGGTTCATGGACGGACTAGAAACCGTCCAAGCTAACTGCGGGCGCGTTGTTGAGTGTCAAAACTTCATAGCTCCCCGGCTTCCCCTCCCCTAGACACGGCATGTAGCGACGGGGGATGATAGTCGACCTAGTCTAGACCAGTCGTGGAATTGTTTGTACCGCCTTGCATTAGCATTAGCGTTGGCTCAAACCTTGAAAATCTCGAGAGAGATTGATTTGGTAAAAACGATTTCGAGAACCTTTTTGGTGACATTGACTAAATTCCGTGTGGCGTTGTGAAACTTCTCTAATGCCGCCCAAAAAATAATAATACAAGCCGAGGCGCGTTTTAATTCCTTCTAAAGTAAAAGAGGGAGTTGGAGAAAAATTAAGAATGTTGAGGAGTAATGGTGGAGATTATCTCGGCGCTGCTAGTTAGCTCGCTTTCCCCATTTGGCAGTCGAATTCCGTCCCTCGGTTCAATCTCTTCACTGTATGACATCGACTTGGCTGACATGGCCATTTTCTTTAGGCAGGTACGGGGAAAGGTACTTGCACAACTTTAGATCTGGTTAGTACCTGCCTTACTGGAGCGATCTAGACATTCTGCGAACAGACCCTAAGACCCTACTATTTACTCTTGTCTTGCATTGTAAAGTTTATCAACAATCAAGACTATACGGCACTAGGGCAGGGCCTTGCTTGTTCATCTTTTCTCTCAGGCGAGGCCCCTTGCATCCCCTTTCTGATCGGCTCGGTGTGTACAGTACATCGTTCTAGTATGTCACACGCTGGGTCTCGGGGTTCCGGCCTGCTTTGCCCCCCTTCGGACAAGATCCAAAAGCGAGGTGACTGTGTGGATGCTAGAGGCCCAACCCGCGAATGGCGTTGCTCCCCAAGTCTGTATCTGTACCTGACGGAGCCGATCAGAATAAGTCACATCCCCAGGGTCCCCTACAAGGTGATCCAAAGCCCTTGTGGGATCAATAACCTCATTCGGTATAATCTGTAATGGCTCCGTCCGTGTCCCAAGGCCCGCAGCGGAGAATATGGCCCAAGACGTTGGTTTCAAAGGAGCATGAACCATGGCCTAACCGAGAGCTACCGGTCTCTCGGTTCTCGTTCTCATTATCATATACATATCTGCGACCGCCGACTCCAGTTCCCTGGCGGCCCGCTCCTCCCCCGTCCTGGATCCTCCTTCGTCTATCGTCCATCCTCTCCCTATTTTCCCTATTTTCCTTCTACGTTATAATAATTACTTTTCTTATTACCGCATGGTACTGTTGCTTCGTCTTTGAAGCGTGACTTTCTACAGTCAAGAACAATGGGTATTCCCAATAGAGGCCCTGAGCTTCAGGCAGTGTGCTACACACTGCTTGTCTCTTCAGTTATAGCAGTTGCACTACGAATCTATGTTCGCACTCGGATGGTCAAGAACTTTGGGTTGGATGATTGGACAATGTGTGCTGCTCTTGTAAGCCTTTCGTCTATCAATACTCATACATCTACTGACTATGACATCAGGTCACATTCCTATTATTCTGCACAAGTTCCCTTAGTGGAGTCACTCACGGAACAGGTCGTCACCGAAGTGACCTCGACCCCAAAGACTATATGAAAGCGAGAAATTGGTGGTGGTGGTGCTATCTATGGTACTGCCTAACCATGATTACTTCAAAGATATCCATCGGCATCACTCTCCTTCGAATCACCAACCGAAAAATGGACATTTGGATCCTCTACGGCACAATGGCCATCACACTCTGCACCGGAATCGTCTTTTTCTTCGTCACCCTCTTCCAATGCTGGCCCATATCGTATTTCTGGAACACAAACCAAGAAGGAAAATGCGTCAGCCCCGACGTCATCATCGCCCTCACCTATCTATACAGTGTATTCAGTGTCATCTCCGACTTCACCTGCGCCATCCTGCCCATCTTCTTGATATCCAAGCTCAACATGGGAAAGAAGACCAAGCTTGCTGTGATTCCTCTTTTTGCCATGGCCTGCGTGTTAGTAACTACCTATTATTGTCCTTGCGTATCCCAGCTCACACCATACAGGGCCAGTTCAGCCGTCGTCGTTCGTTTCGCCTTTGTCAAGGATTTCAAGAACCCAGACTTCTTGTGTACGTCTCAAGTCATTAATCATAAAGTCATTGATCATAGACTAACAAAACATAAACAGGGGCAACAGTCGATATCGCCATCTGGTCGGCCACAGAACAAGGCCTCGCCATCACCGCCGGCTCCTTGGCAACTTTGCGGCCTTTGCTTCGATTACTCGGCCGCAAGCTTGGCATAACGACATCGGGACGGTCTGAATTGCGAGACACGGATCAGCGAACAGGAACAGGGCTAGGGAAGTTTGGTCCTTCAAGGGCTACCAACAGCGGCAATAAGCAAGGCGATCTTTTTGGGCTCGCTACATTCGCAAGGGAGGACGACTTGGACGGCCACGGGCGAGACTGCGAGGCAGCTTACGCTGGGAAGGACCATTTTGGAAGACCGTCGGCGGAAAGGACAGTGGTGTCGACGTGGAACTCTCGAAGGGGTACAGGCAACTCGAGTGAAGAAGAGTTGACACCAGGCCTGAGACCTAAGAGCAGTAGTGGTGCTGTCAAGGTGACAACCACTTTCAAGGTGGAAGAGGATAGGATTTGAAAATAGTAGCGGCAACAGAACTAATAATGATAGCCTTGATATTTATAGCGAGTAACTGCGAACGTTTCTTGAGTTCAAGACGAATAATAATATGAGAAAGAAAGGATGAAGCAAGTTATTTAACCATTTCGATTCCCATGAACTCGGCCGACAATGGTTCCAATGACGTCAATCGGTCAACTGGTGATAGAGCTCTGCAGCCACTTGAGCTCGGTTCCGTATAGTTAATGACTTAGCTACCGATGCAGACAGCTCCTTATGAGGGGAAGCTCTAACTAGCTCATAAGCTATGCCAAGTTTGAGAGCTGTTATCCATCATCCGACTCGACAACCCGATAGGTAGATGATCGCAAAAGATCCGTACAATTGACCCTATGCAGACAACAGACCGAGAAGCAACGTTCCACCAGGGCGTCTATCACTCTCGGGGAGCTAAGGGAGAGCGAATGTTGTATGAATCTTGTTTTCCGTGCAGAAAGACAGCAAACAAATGAACAGTTTTGTTTCATGGCCCCCAAATGATAAAAAGCAAAGCAAACGACCGGACCCCAACAACTCAGCTATTCAGGGTTTAGGCGCTTGTCAATGTGCGTGGCAGCGGCTCATAGCACCATTTTGAGTTAGGTTGCGTCTTGGCTTTTGACATGCGCGCTGACTGACAGTCTTTGATCCATGTTTAAAAGGGATCTGCATCTCGGAGGTTTTCTTTTAAACGATGTGTTCATCTCCTAATGAGGACAAGAGTGCGAGAGATTATCTGAAAAATGGTATCATGGGCAAGTCATTTGATAGAATTAATTCTCGCTTAGAGAATATCGATCGATTGGGGTTTTGGGGTCCAAAATACTGCATTTCTCATGTGATGGCGAAGCGAGGTTTGTGCCGCTTGAATACTACATGCCTTTGGAATCGGAGTCTGTTTATCAATTCTCGTATTACTCGTATCAAATGATACTCACGGAAGGAGTTGTAGCCGAGGAATGTTACCTTTCTGTTGACCGGTTCAACGTGGGATGGGTGAACTTGATGTTCAAAGTTGGGTAGGTGAGACTTTTGCATATCCCATACAACGATATGAAATTATATGGTCATGATGCAATATGAGAGCTTATGATATCATTGTGCTACAGTACAGCATATATCGGTTATCAAGGTAAGTCATGTTTCTACTTGGCTGACCTGTGCACAAGACATAGCAGTTAACAAGCGACGCGAGGATATCTGTCAAGTTGACCCCTTCAGTATATGTGTATATATTGGGAAATTATATATCAGTGGCACAAAGACACCCTGCAACACTTGGAATGGTCGTATATGAGTCGTGAAAGGGACGAAGAGTACCTGACCTTAATGTAGTAAGTTGATTTTACTACTGTCATTGTCTAGCATGTGTTGGCGGAGAATCTACTGTTCAAATCCAAAGGTACACTTTCTCTATAGATGTGTGAATATTGTAGTGCTCTCTGTATATGTTGGTACTTGGTATGAAAACTCCCTCTCAAAACATTCAATGGTTGGTTAATGTCTCATGACATCGGAAGCTTCTCCGATGCCTCGGTCTTAGTGTCCGATGTCGGGCCTGGCGTTAGTCACTCGAGATTCAAGTCATGTACATTGAACAACAACCAACAAAAGCAGAGTCATCAAACATGGAGCTGGGATCATTTTATATGGAAATAATAGGATTGTATATTCCCTTAGAGTCACAACCATCCTGTCAATGGGTAATAGCTGCAGCAGGCCTGTATTAGCCTTACTTCTAGATAAGTTGAACCATTCCCTGGACCGTGCTTCCCACTCTAGTTAAAGTTGACTATCAAGATAAACTCCATTCTAAACCCTGTTACATACTCCAATCGTCCTGTGGATCTCATCCTTCACAACTGGACGGTAGCTTGTCCGACTCCATGGGGATGCAATCACGTGATCGGATTAGCGTGCGCGGAGAAGTTCGTCTCTCTGATAAGTTCAAAGTCCGGAACTTGTCCCGAGAGAATAACAACGCTTGAGTCCCCCGTCCCCCCGCCACGCTCCAGTATCTGAGTCCCCCGAATATTCGGTCAAGTCTTCCAGAATCTCTCTTTTCTCCTTTTTGTGTGAGGAATTGTGCGTCTTATCAATGAGCGTCGTCGCCCAAGACACAACTCCCTCCTCAATGGCTCGGAAGCGCTCGGCGCCCTCCGACGGAAAAGATGCGCGCAAAGCATCATTGGCGTAAGTAAATCTGGAGTTTCTTTTTCTTTTTCTGTTTCTCCACTATTAATTGAACTGTCTAAGTGATAGTCAGTGACTGACATGTAATAGCTGCCTTACTTGCCGAAAGAAAAAGGTTCGGTGTTCGGGGACTACCCCTTGTCAATATTGTGCCAAGCGCGGCTTAGACTGCACTGTTCCTGAGCATGGGCATAAACGCATGTACATGGCCAAGTGAGTTTCATGAATAACGCTTTCCACACCTTGTGTCTGACATTTTGTTAGTCGAATCGAAGAACTTGAGAGCAAGTTGGCCAGATATGAAAGAGATGGATATGATGGACTGCCTTCAACCTTACCTCCTAGAGCATCTGGTATGTGAGCCCCTGTTGATAACATTGACTTATACTGATATATCGTAGAACCTCCGGTCTCAGATGCAGCTCATATAACTCAAAGAAGGGAATCTACCATCAACCCACAATTGTCTCAATCTTCTCCACAAGACCACCAACAGAGCAGATCGAGATCTTCAAGCTTCATTCGTCCTTCTACTAGCTTCTCGGCACCTCTAACCCAATCTAAATATTCTTATGATGGCACACATCCATCACCAGCTGCCAGTAAGCCAACCTTACCCGAGTCGACAATTTCAATATCGTACTTACACCTGCGCAGCTATCCTTGCTGGCTCGTCACTCAGCTCCAGCCATACCTTTGGTTCTCGAGTCCAAGATTTACTAGGCTCATCCCGTGCTGAACTAGAACAGAATGGTAAACCCTGGATAAGCCCCGAGGCGAACCAAGTTCACGAAATCATCAGCCATCCATGGCGTCTCTCCAGCAGCGACTTCCCCAAGCTGCCTCCTAGACATGAGGCACAGCGGTTATTGGACACTGCCCTGTTCTATATCGGCCAGTCACAGCATCACATCGATGCTCGTGAGTTTTCAGACAAGATGTGGGCTTTTTATCAGAACCGTGACGACCCTGCTCAGCTGGAATCGTTGTGGGTTCTCGAGATGATTCTCATGATTGCGATTGGAACTCTATTCGATGCCAACCCTGAAGGTAATGATGAGTTTTCAGGCGTTGTGCTCTTTGAGTATGCCCACAGAAATGTGCCAACGTTGTCTGATTTACGATTCAAGGGGAAGATTGGAATTGAGATTTTTGCTCTTTTTGCTATCTACCTCGGTAACATGAATCGCAAAGAAGAGGCGTATCTTTATGTAAGTTGATATACTCACACGCTGTAGACCCATGAGTTAACCGAGATCTTGTAGATCAGTACTGCTATGCGGCTTGCAATTTCGCAAAAGTATCACAGAGTCTGTGGAACAAGACATTTGATGCAGTCAGAGAGAGTTCACATGAACCGCCTCTGGTGGACAATCTATATGCAGGAACGGTACGTTACGCAGCATGAAACTCAAAGTACCATCGCTAATTAGTTATCGGTTCAGACGCCTAGCTGCAGCAACAGGAAATCCTCCAAGCATAGGAGATGAGGCGATCAATATCCCTCTTCCTACTGATTCTCCTGGGTTCCCACCTGTAGGACCTATGTGCACAAACATCAAGATCGCCAGAGCGACCGGGCGTATCTTGGCTGGTAAGTCTACCGTAAAAACAGTGATAGACAGCTGCTGACCTTTGTTGAATAGTATTGTACAACCCAGAGGATGAGTCAGAACACACCTTTATTCCCCGTGTTCAGGATATCGTCAAGTCTCTTTACGAGATTTCACAAGAAATCCCCTCGGATTCGGTCACGGATGTGTATAACCTGGGTCGAGACCAATCCTTGAGGACGACTGCTTCTCTGCATCTGATGTTGTTCCAGGTAAGTCCAGGCTTCAACTTAAACGATTGACCATACTCACATTTTTGCAGGCAACTATCCTCACGATTAGACCAATCATGTTGCATGCTGCGAAGCTCATTCTCAGTGGTCATGGCCCAACAGGAGAGCAGCTACATGCTTCACCACTTGGAAGGCTGTCTAGAACTTGTGCCGAAGCCGCAAGACGGCAGCTCAAGGTTGTTGCCACGCTCAGAAAGCGAAACATGATTGGTATGTTTATCCCACCTTGTCCATTGTCCTGTGTTGTGTTAACGTAGTTACAGCAATATTTGGCTTCTACGACTTTGAGGCTTCTTTCTCAGCTGCATTCATCATGATACTCGCTGCCATCCTAGATTCGGTTTGCGAGGAGAAATTGAAGATCAGCCCTAAGCCTGGACTGACGCAGGCATTGGAGGAGCTACAGCACCTCGCTGATCACGGTAACACATATGCTCGCGAGAGATTGCACGAGGTCAAAAGACTATGGAAAGTGATGGCACAAAAGATCGAGTCACTCCAAGTCGTCAACGTGTCTCCTCAGGGCGTAGCCGGCGACGCCCAAGCAAACACCAGAGCGACGCATACCAACGGCGCAACACCAATTGGGCTCAGCGACTCGGACGCTCTTCAAAACGGCATTGTCCCGGGCGATCAGAGCCAGACGTCGCCAGAAGATTTCATGCTCCTCGACACAGATCTATGGGACAACTTCTCGAACCTCTGGGTTCCTATCATTGAGGCGACGGATGGGAACTCTGCGCAGGAGATGATGATGGCGGATATCCCGCCCGATGACTTTTACAAGCACTGCTACTCTATGTATAACAATCCGGACTGGGATCTCACGGGAGAAGATGTTGGGGACTTTGCGGAGCTTGGAAGACATATTCAGGATTCATGACGGAGTTTTTGGTGAAGGGAAGATAAAAGTTTTTTGTTTTGGGCATTCAACTACCCAGTGGATGAGTTGTTTTAATTAAATTGTTGATGAAGGTGGCATAGAGATCTCAACTAATTAGCCAGCGCCTTGCAATAGTCTAGCACTTTGCCGATTAATACTGTTGAACAGAATATTCATGGTCACCCTTAATTATGTATATCTAGAACTCGCTTATAAAAAGACAATAATTGTGTCAATGTTCATGTTGTCTTGAAGAGGCAAATCTCAGCTGATTAATCCCTTCGGTGCAACTTTACAGCGCAAGCCGCTTACGCAGCGCTCAGTCGGATGAACTATTCCAATAGGAAACGACAGTAATTAACGTTGCATAACGCTCTTACGGACTTGGATTGATCCTTGTGTAAGCACTGCGTTTGGTGCATTAGTAACTGGCAGCAGCGCTAACCCTGGTTGTCTTGGGAATGGAGGCAGATCATTCGTCGATTGAGCAAGGTCGGAAGATCTGAGAAAGACCGGAGGATTATAATCGAAATTGATGATTGAGCCAGTGGAAGAAGTTAGTGGAGTTTGGATTATTGTACTATGTAATGTATACGGTTAGTTGCTGTTGAAAGATATAAGATGGATGGATAGCCTCCTCCCAATCCAACAAACCATTCCCTCTCATCATTCTTATTACAACATCGGCAGGTCTATAAACAATTATAAACAACTTCAAAATGTCAAAGACTCTAGCTGTTGTTGGCGCTACCGGCAAGCAAGGCGGCGCCCTCATAAACTACATCCTCAACGACCCAGAGCTCTCAAAGCAATACACCATCCGCGCCATTGCCCGCGATGTTGACTCTGAAAAGTCCAAAGACCTCAAGGCGCGCGACATCCAAGTTGTTCAAGGCGACTTGGCCGATCAAGCTTCCATGAAGAAAGCCCTTACGGGTGCTCAGTACTTCTTCTTTGTGACCACGCCTTCGTGGACTGCTACCGACCTGAAGCCTGAATACGAGATCATCAAGAAAACCGCTGATACCGCTGTCGAAGCTGGGATTGAATACATCATCTTTAGCAGTCTTCCCAGCACTTCTGACATCTCTGGTGGGAAATACACCGCCAATCATCCCTTCGATGCAAAGGCTGAAGGCGAGAAGTACATCCGTACACTTCCCATCAAGAAAGCATTTGTTCGTCTCGCATTCTTTCTCGAGAACATCACTCAGATTCCTCTCTGGCAACCTCAGAAAGACACCGAGGGGAACTGGATTATGTCTCTCCAGCTATCACCCAAGACGCGCCTCCCATGGATTGACAACGGAAGCAACATTGGAAGTTTCGTCGGTGCCATCCTGGCTAAGCCAGATAAATACGACGGTGTTGGCTTTGATGTGGCTGTTGGGCACTACAGCATGGAAGAGCTCGTGGCTATTGAGAGTAAAGCTACTGGAAAGGAGATCAGGTACAAGCAGATTTCTCCTGAGGAGTTTGCGGAGAAGTTGCCCATCATGAAGGAGGTTTATGTCAATGCTTTCCATGCTGGTGAGGAGTTTGGGTACTTTGGTGCTGGGGGAGAAAAGTCTGTTGCTTGGGCTGCTGAGAGGGCTAGGGGTAAGCTTGTGACTCCGGAGGAGTATTTCAAGGTGAATCCTCTTGTATTGGAGTAAATGATTGGACGTTGAGATAGCGGAGGAGTTGATGGTTTCTGAATAGGTGGTTACGATTTCCGGTCTTGGGTTGTTGTAACCCGAAGACGTCCATTGAGCATGGACTATGAGATAGCCTAGCTATAAAAACATACATGCAAATGCACCCCATCAACATGAAGCCACAAGAATTATGCATCATTAATTAATGTATCTAGATAGACGCACCTCATATGAGTCAAATATGCTACCAGCCATCATCACTTACGCCGAGCCAACAATCTCAGCACCAGCAGTTCGTCCATACACAACACACTCCAGCAGCGAAGAACCTCCTAGACGATTATCGCCATGGATACCACCAGTAATCTCTCCAGCAGCAAACAAACCAGGGATAGGCACTAGCTTATCGCCGCTCCTCTTCAACACACGAGCCTTCTCGTCAATAGCGACTCCTCCCATGGTGAAATGTGTAATGGGCGTTACTCTGCCGATATAAATATCTTGGTCTCTGTTCTCCTCTCCAGCTGGAAGTGTCCATCTTCCACGTTGCGTACGACCAAACTCATCCGCTGACCCGTCAGCTACAGCTTGCGCATACTTGTCCACAGCAGCTATTTGGGCGCTGGTCAGATCGCGCACTTTGACTTTCTTGAGAAGACCTTTCCATTCGTAGAAGCCGATATGATTAGCCGACGCTGCTGAAGCACCGGGATCGAGAAGAATGGTTATATCCCACTGCTTGATCACACCATCGCCGTCAATGGCGGCTGGAAGCTTCATGATGGCATTGCTGACGTGTTCTCGGGTATCCATCTCATTGACGAAACGAGACCCGTCGGGTGAGAGAAGGATGCCGCCTTCGCCACGGAGCATCTCGGCGGCGAGAAACTTGAGCATCGTGTTAGGGCTCGCGGGGTCGACAAAGCCTGTTGGATGGATCTGAACGCTGTCCATATCTAATAACTCGGCGCCAACAGAAGTGAGTATATCGTGAGATCCAGGTCTCTCGTCGTTGGTTGAAGGGATTCCCTTAAGATCAGGGCGATAACGTGCCAAGAGACCTGTGGCATCACCGGCGAAACCACCACTGGCAAATAAAACTGAACCCTCGAGGTTGTGCTTTTGGCCTTCAAATTCGTACTCGACGCCTTTTATTTCATCATTTTCCTTGAGTAGTGCCTTGACTTCTGCAAGGTTGGTAATGGAGAACTTTTTGTTCTCTTTGAGCTTGTTTAGTAAGGCGATAATAATGGCAGCTCCAGGAGGTGTCTTTCCAGCGCCTCGATGGGTACGAGCAACGCTGTGTCCGCCGAGGGGTGCGACGACGCTGAGATCAACACCGATCTCATCAACAAGCCATTCGACAGCGGCTGCTGATTCAGATGTGAGTTTTGTAACAAGACCCTCTCGATCTACAGGTGGTTGAGCGAGATGAAACCGCGACCCAGCTAATCGAACAGAGTCGCTATAAAAAGAAGTATCGCTCTCCACGCCAGCAGCGCGCTGATACTTTGTACCCGCGCCGTTAATACCTGACGAAGCCTTGATGCTGTTACCGCCGGGCTTAGGAGCGCGATCAAGAAGATGAACTGAGGGTGCGCCCCGCTGCAAAGCCTCGTAAGATGCTGACAGTCCAGCTAGGCCTGAGCCAACGACAACGACGGGACGAACAGAAGAAGACATGGTTTTTGATATAACAGAAGTTAGAGTGGATGAGTGGATGATGTTGCTGTAGAGCATAGCAGTAAGGGCGACTGCGAAACCAATGCAAGAGAGGAACAGGAGTTGCGGCCTGCTCATTGTCCAGCGAAGGATACGAGGCATTGGAGGGGGTTTATTAACTGCGGGGAGACTGTAACCATGGGCGGTATCGGCGGTGTAGATGCTTTATAAGGACTGTTGATGAGGTGGTTGTCGGCAGTTGGATGGTGGACTGTTTTACTGTCAGGTGATTTTGATCGTACGATTGGTGAGATATGTCTCGGAGTTACAGGAGTTGTTAATTTCACGGGTTCTTGTTGATGTTTTTGACGCCGATTGGTAGGAGAAATAGAGAGTATTTGCCCATTTTGAGGATGAATGTAAGATTCCCGTTTAGAGATCAATCATCAACGGTTTATCGGCCGGCCGGTCCCGCGTTTCGGGGCTTGACACGGCCCCACTTACGGGATTGACGGGCCAAGGGACCACGAAGGACCACAGCATGACCGCTCAATCAAGTCAAGCCTAACATATACAGATTGGCAACTCCCTGTGTTACCAGATCTATGGAACTCTTCGAGCTAACGTTATCCCTCAAGGTTTACTGTCATCAAGTGTGGAGGTGCTGCACGACATTAATAGCGGCAGATCTAATGAACCCGTGGGGACTACAATCACTAAGAACTTCAAGGTAGGCTTCCAAATGAGTATTCATCATTTCCAGTATATGCACGTCTTCCATCATATTATATCACATAGTAACCACCCTCTATACGTGCCACAATCCAAGTGACAGGTTCTAAACAGAAGCCAGCCAGCCATAACCGGCTGGAATGGCGAAAAAAGACCTTCTAAACTCCTTCGATGCAGTGAGACTCACCCAAATATTGGTGGTCTCAATCAAGATGATGCATATACCTCCCATTTTTGGAACAATAATTCATGTCGTGACGCGTGAAAATGCAAAAGAGAACCGAAAGACTTAGGCAAGGTGCTGCTCAGCCTTTTGGTGACGGTGGGCTCGGCCCTCGTCAGACCAGGGGAAGTGGATGACGGGAACTTGGAAGAAGGAGTTGCTAAAAAATATATGTTAATAACTGGTCTAAACGCTGGCAATGAGATAATAAGTTACGTACCTGCTGTCCTGGAGACCGGCAAGGGCGTTGTACCAAGCCATAAACGCAGCCAAGAATCCAAAGAATCCTGCTGCCTTTTGAAGAGCGAGCTGAGCACCATGGTTGCCCATGTCGTGAGCGTAGTTCTCCGTAGCGAGCAGCAAGAAACAGATGTCGAGGAAGAAGAAGAGCAGGAAGAAGGCAACGGTTGAACGGAGAGTGCAGATGAGGAGCAGAGTCGTAAAGATGAACCAGCCAGTCAAGAAGAAACCCATAACCGAGCCAGTGTCGCCCTCGTAGGGTCCATCAGCACCGAGGACATTCCAGGTGGGAGTCTGCAAGAGACCGTAGGAGATCCAGAAACCTCCGTAAGATGACAGAGCGGTAGCACCAAATGTGTTTCCAACAGCCATTTCCCTATTTAGCAAAGTCAGTATAAGTTTAAGGTTGGTTCGGGTGAGATTATGAGACATACCACATTCCAGCCAAAAGCTGGACAAGACCTCCATAACCGAAAGCCACGGGAATAGCAATAGCAGGAGACGTTTGACCGCGAGCGTGCATGTTGATGCATGACAGGACAAAGGTGGTGAGAGCGAAAGCGCATAGTCCGAGAGGAGCAGGGTTGGCAAACTTGCGATGCGCCTCTACAGGCTTCCAAAGACCGGGTTGCATAGCACCGCCGAATGCAGGATGGATGTGGTTAGGATTGGGGTAGAGATGAGGATGAGCTGCTTGGTGAGCAGCAGTTGTCTGACGCTCAAGAGTCTTGTCTGAGTCGTGAGGGAGATCATTTGTGTAAGCTTGTTGAAACTCGGGCATTTGACCGTTTTGTGCCATTTTGAATTGAGTTTGGGGGGGCTTGTGAAGCCGCGAGATGAATCTATAAGTGGTGATGGTGTGATATGCAAACAGTAAAAAAAGAGTCTAGTCTATAAGCGACAAAGACGGCAGCGAATTGAGTTGGAGAGATGTATGAAGGAAGAGAACAGAAGACACAAGAGTGGCAACGGGGGAGAAGCACGAGATTTATAAAGTAAAAGGGAAAAAGAGAGACCAGGGCAAGAAAATTGATGAGAATATCCAATTACTAGGTACAGGCAAAAGAGAGAGCAAAAAGAGTTGGGAACGGGGACCTAGAGTTAGACTGTCATTGTCCCGTGGAGTGATATGGAGACTTGGGTGGAGTGACAGTGGAGTGTCCACTAAAGAGAGGGCGTGGAGAGAGGAAACCTAGAGAACCCCAGTAACCTAAGTATGTACAGTAGCATTTTTGGGGGTGACGGTGCAGTTGAATGCATACAATATGTACCTGAATTGGAGGGGATAAACATGGTGATAACAAATAATCATCACTCAAAGGTCAATGGAAACAATGTAGGTAGTACACTGGGTTCACAATCTCTTTGTTTGTGGTGTACTCACTCATATGGACCGACTCAAAGGAACAACGGCCCGCATCTTCCATTCTCTCCTGACAACAAGTAAACTTCAACAATCAGAAACCAAGAAAGGACGGTTACAGGTTTGGCTCATCCTAACAAAGCATCAAAAGAACAAGAGAACTTCCTTCAACGTCTCAAGCCATCTCAAAGCAGTATTGAACACAACAATCCGAATAAGAACAAGGCAACAACCCATGCCTCAGTGCATGTGGGGAAAACTCCATGAGGAAGGACTCTAAGACGGTGATCTACTGTCAGTCAGTATGTACCTTGTCTGATGATGGTCGACCTGATCTAGGTGTCACGCACGGCCGTGGACGGTAGACGGCAAAGATGTCGTACCCTATCGGACCTTGACTTCCAGACGTTTCAAAGAGCCAACGTGAGGGTATTACACATCAAATCAAGTTAACGCCATGCAGGTTGGTCCCCAGCATTGCATCTCAGATGCACTTGTGCTGGGGTGATCCCTTTATTTTGCGGAGAAAAGGACGGGGACGGGCTTGAGTGAGGTACAGTAGAGGTTGTTTGACAAAATGAATAGAGTGAGATGATTCGGGATTTATTGTCGGCAGAGGAGTGTAGTACACAGGATACGGATGAGGATTAGGGTTATACAAGTGGTCGATATTGAACTTGATGATGAGCTGTTGGCGATATCGGATACTCTTCTGGGACAGATATAATAGCCACTGTTCTTCTTTACAGTTAAGCTTACAGTCTATTTGTTCAGATATCTCATTAAATTGTCCAATATGACACTTTAAACACTGACGGGCCTGACTGTTATTATTGTCCTGGCACTGGCCATTGGAGGGGAAATCTCTCCGCAACAATAACCCATGCCCATGCCCAAATCTCATAATTCTAATCTCAATCTCAATCTCAATCTCTAGAACAAACCCCCACGAGATACTCAGGGCACGAACTAACAGCAAAAGCCCTTTACGCTTAGAAGTCAGGGCGATCAACCGTGGAGAGAGAGACGCGGAATTACCACCTAGCGTATCGCTGATCACCGTAAAGGTTCCATATTCTGGAGCAAAAGAAACTTGGAGGACGCACGTGGTTTGTCGCAACTAGAGAAATTAGTTGTAAACCATGATGTAAAGCGTACTGTCAATCAGTCGATCGAAGGGGTAGAACGCGGTGTTAGCGGTAGGGGAAGAGTGCTTTGTAATGTTCCGACGGCTACGGCCGAAATGTTAACTTGGCCAAGAGAGAAAGTGAGACAGAAAAAGAGGCTGTGAGGAGGCACAGAAGAATTGGAGAATTAACAAGGAGGGTGTGTGATTATTAAAGTGGTACACACACCCAATGACAGCATCACCACCTTTTGCAGCTCGCATCTCATCCACAGACTCAGATAAGAAAGAGAATAAGAAACATGGAGAAGAATTTAAACTTGAATTTAAGAATGTCTGGGGGAATCAGATTCTGGGGTCTGGAGAATGCAGTGCAAACAATCCGATTCTCTCCGAACTGTTTCTGCATTAGAATGTTTAGAGAGACGAAATTCATGGACCTTGGTATCAAAGGTGGAACCTCAAAGACATCATATCATCCTCGTCACAGTGGGAAAAGCGACCCAGTTTATATCATATTACGCCGAAGTACATATCCGTACAGTCAAAGATTTACAGTTGATCTCTATGCAATGTCGAGCAGACAGGTAGGCCAAGAGTAATTGCTTCCATCATGAAATCACCGTGACGAGGAATCTAAAAACCCTGGAAGGGAAATGACACCAGCCAAGCCTTGTTTCTCCAAAAATTGTGTTGTCGAGAGGGTAGGGTTTCTCCTCATACGACTTGGAGAAGTTTTACATGGACAAAGAACGGGAATAAATTAGTGCGTCAGGGCCCTAAAGACCAAGTAAGATACTCCCCAACAGTAAAAAATCCGATTTCAAGAGACAACAGCACTGTAAGAGCACGAGGACAATAAAAAGGGCCGTTTACGTTAAGGGGTAAGCCTGGATGCACTTTATCCTCGGTTGTCTGTCGGCTACAAGACGGGTGACCACTGTTGGATGATTGAGCCTCTGAATTGAGCCTCCTGGCCGCTAAGCAGGGATACTGATAGCTGTTCGGCATCCATTTCTTGGCGGTAGAGCGGCTCTTTTGGCCAAGAAGCAGAGTGAATTGTGTCACGTACAGGGCATTACACAGGATCAAGTCTGAACTTGAATCAGAATATTCTGACAATGGCTTTGAGAGAACAAGTCTGACTCGTGTAACGCCTCTTTTCTTCAAAAACACTGTCAGTGAACAGAGACAGACTCTTTCCAGAAGCAATTCTGATCCAATTACGTGCAGGGACCTACCACTCACATTTTTTAGTGGCTCCTGTGCCTTAGCTCCAAGGGGCTCAGCGGGTACAGGAACTGAATTCACATCTGTCCATCACTAATGACGACACCTGAAATGTCTACAGTTGACGACCTAGTCTCTCACTGAACAGAACTGTTCTTCTTCTGTTATCTTCATATTCAGCTTCAGATATAACCATCTATCTGCGCAATACAACTACAGCTCATCATTCTATGCAATGCAGAAACAACAATATTTGCCCCCCATCATCATCGTCGTCACAACCTGACAAGGTCCCACTATTCATCCTTGACGATCGTATGAGTTGATCCAGTCTCGCCACTTTGCAAATTCCGCAGGCGGAAATACCACAACCTTTGTTCTATCCGAGACACACTCAAAGAGCAGTGAGGAAATACTGCGGATCCGATGTAGCAATCAATGCAGCTGAACAAAAGAATTTGTTAAAATAAGCAGTAAAGAGAGGCACAGCATGGAAAGGAGCCGTTCTTGCTCTACTATGTACTCTGCCACTGCTTTCACTCTTGTGATGAAAATTGTTTCCTTTCTCAACCTATCCCAGGATCAGGCCAGCCAAGATCAAAAGAGCCGCGCTAACTGTACTCTATACAGCAAGGATCAGATCTGTGCAGGGACAAGAGCATGACCATCCGGCAGTAAAGTTGCCGTTCACATCTTGACCCAGCTGCATATCGGATTTTAATATCCGTGGTCAATACTGGAAACACTTGGTGGTGGTGGTTGTCCACTGTAATTGTTGCCCCTAATAATGAGTGAGTATAACAACACCATACCGTGAATTATCCTCGGTTGCAAAACGACAAAAGAAATTTCACAACCTCTTTAGGTAAACTTCCTTTTCTCCGGTTAGTCATCTCTGGTGTTTATTGAGTTATCCGAATTCTCCGTTGAGAACAACAATATGTTCGTTCACACAACATAACCTCGGCCCCCTGAACAAGAACCCACGTTCAGGCGCTCTGGTCTAAGCGACATGAGAGTATCCAGTATTCGGATGGACCGGCACTGAGAGCAACTTTAACCGGTGCGCATTTTGAAGTTCAAGACTTTCTTTTTCAGTCCCTGAATACAGCGTGTTGGTTGGGCCGGTAGTAGCATAGCTGGTGCTACTGTATCCCACGGATGAATGAGATGGGGCGTGTATACAACCTCCTTCTCCATGCTGCTTCAAGAGGGGAAAATTTACTCGCAGACTTCAAGTTAGAGGTGGCTTCGTATCACTATTATACATATTGCCGACTTGCGGAGGCGGCTCCGCTCTTATTCTCCCGCTTGACACTGATGCTTCAGTTGTCAACATTCTAATGCAAGGCCTATAGTCTGTTATATATCATTTCTCAAGGCGGCGCCAGTTCCAATCGGCAACTTGATGTATTGTGAATAGCTTTACAGTTCGGTCGATTCCGTCATAAGTAATATAGTATTTCACTTGGACAGCTTGTTGGTCCTGTATCTCAACTGACTGGCTGGCATACATACCATACCGTGCATGCTTCGACCCTTATTACTCGATTTCACACCAAATGCATACTGGAAAGAATTACCATACCGGTTCCGCAATCATGCCACTTGATCTCAGATTCAACCATGATCCTCGCATCAGCAAGCACAGACATGCCCATCAACATATTACATCCCCACGGGGCAACAGCGTTCCCCAGAACGAAGAACCTTTTAGCACCGGTTTGTTAAATCTGAGATCTTGCCTGTATCTTGGTAGCATTTCCACGTGCCGTCATATCCGAGCTCCACTCATCGGTGGTGTTTGTACATACATAGTTGCATTGTGTGTATAGCTATGAGTCCTTACTACTTGCCTTTGCGTTATTGAAGGAAAGAGTGTTCAACTTGGTTAAAAAATGGCATATTAGCACTCACTACTCCATGCTTATGTTGGCTGGGATAACTTGTTCATGTATGTCCAAGTCTGTTTGTTGTATTAGTTAATCGCATGATGCGATATACTCATTTCGGGTTCGTTCAGAGAACTTGGCTACAATACAAGGCACAACAAGTTGGACGGTTAGGTGCTGTATACTTCACTTAGTAGACACAAAAATACGGCATTAAATACTTTTTATTTTATCCTTCCACTTACCTACCAATTCAACATGATCCTACATGTCGCGGAATTCTGACAAAGAAAATCCACCACTTACCTCTTTCCCCCAGAGGTATACCTACCTACTTCTTCGCCTTGAACAAGAGCCAAGACCCCCCAAAGGGCATGTCCCCGTGCCAGTCGCCCTCGTTGAAGTCCCAGCTCCAAGGAAGATTTCTCTCCCCAGGCACCTCGATGTTCTGCGATACAGACTCATCGTCCATCTTCCAAAAGGTCAACAGAGCTACACCCTTGAGAAGACTGAGAGCACACTGAAATGGAAGACTCAGCAGCGCACAAGATAACGGCGCAATAACGTCAAAGTCATTACGCTGCATGCGCCTAACCACCAACAGGCCCAAGACAGCTTGCGTAGTAGCCATCAAGAACGCAACGATGATGAATACACAAAACGCTGCTTTGTTGAGGAGACTGTCGTTGAGCACAAGGACGATGGTGAGAAGATCGATCTGTGTAGCGAGCGAGAAGATGGTTGGCCACCAAGTCATCCGAGTAGCAGCTGGGTAGATAACGTGTCCATGGTGATAATACAGCGAAGCACACTGGGGAGCTATGGAGTAGCAAGTTCGCCAGTTGTCTCGAGTGGTGCGAAGGAACTCACCGATAAACTCACGGATAGAGTTCATCTCCACTGAAACCGTTGCATCGGGGCTGTCCTGGAAGAAAATCTTCTTGTTGCCTCCCAGGAGATAACGGTTTAGGAAGAAGTGCTCACCACCTGTGAGAGGACCAAATCGCTCATAGAACCACATCTCCTTTTCAAATTCGTCCTTGAACCTGTTCTCTTTCAGAAGGTAAGTTCGCACCAGAGTGGTAGGACCACCAAACAGGGCAGAACGATCCAGACAGTTGACAGCGCAGTTGTCCTCAGCCTGAACACAGTAGTGAAAAGAAAAGAGGTACGCCTTGACGTGGGCCCAGATGCCGCTTTGGGGTGGGATGTGCGCCTTCTTGGGAACAGTGACTGCTGATACATATTCGTCGTCAAAGGGATAGCAGGCGGATGGGAGGAACCGGGGAGGCCAGTATGCGCCCTGCTCAGTAATGACAGTCAGCCGAAAATCTCGATGGTTGATAGTACTCAAGGCGTGAGCAATCTGACGATGCGTGCTAGCCTTGTTCACCGCACCGATGTGAATTTGCGAGTGCCCATACTTTTTTCTGAGAGCCGCCATCTGAGGCTCAACCTTGTCGTATGCGCCTCTGCCGACAACTACGACATAGAGCTGTCCAGGGAAATTCTTCAAGATGCTTTCCACAGTTGGGATGAAGTTTTCGCTCTGATAGTCGACGACGGGAAGGATGACAGCGATGTCTTGCAGGTCATTGTCGCTGGGTGACTTGCCGCGGGGGGTAGGGCGGTATGCTTTGAGGCCACGGTGGTGCAGGAGGAGTCCGTACCAACGGAAACCTGAGAGGATAATGAGAACGATAAGAATGGCGAGTGCGCCTACCTTGCTGAGGACAGAGTCCGACATGCTGGGCGAAGTGCTGAGTTCTTGGTTCTGTTGGTTAGCAAGATGCGTGAAATCTTGGTGATCACGATTGTTCAATGGTACAAACTGTGTGAATCGTAAGTGTTGGCTGAATGGTACAAACTGTGTTAGAATATTGATGACAGATGACACTAATTATAGAGGGTTGGGTTGGGGGCTATATACTCCTGGAGATCATGGCTTGCAGTATCATGTTCACCTTGGGACATGTTTAGGCAGTCACATTGGGTGTGTTTAACATTGTTTGGGACATGTTGTTCCCAGAACATATACTATAATCAAAGACGCATCTTGTAAGTCTTTGTCGCGAAAGAATTGAGGCTCATGATGTCGTCTCTTATGTCCAGGCTAGGTTAGTATCTACTAACTAAAGGAGGAGGTTGTTGATCATTGTACTTTTGTACCCCGCGAAAGGGTCGGATACGGATAGACAGGAAGAATCGGGTAATAGCCGATCAAATCGGCCGAGATTGATTAATTCGTTCCCCCGCTTTATCCCCAGACCGAGATCTGAGACAGAAACTCTGATATGTTTATGGCAAGCCGAATAAGGAAGCCAAAAGGAGACGACATTTAACAGTTGGTCATTGATCTTTGGAATACCTAAAACAATTCATCCAGTGGTTAACAACAATACCAAGACTCCTCGGCATTAATAATACCCAACTTGGCCTAGGTAAATGGGCTTAAGCCCCGCGTGGAAAATGCGCCGCCATCCGAAACCGAGACGCACCAAAACTGGGCCCGTTCTATCCCCGGACGCCATTTCCGGGTCCTCTAAGTCGAGCCGGGGTTGAATAAAAAGGGACTCTGGACTTTTTGTTCCCCATGACTCCTCCATTCTCTTTCTACTCGATTAATCTCCAAAAATGGCTGATCCAGAAGAGAAAAAGACGAGCCAGTCTCCAGAGAACGACGTGGGTCAGACGAGGAGGAGCCAAGATACTACCACGACTGAAGAAGGCGTCATTACTCAAGTACAGCAGCCGGATCAGCAAATCTCAACCTCGGAGAAGGACAATGGAGACATGTTTCCCCCTCAGAACGATGTTCCACCTCCACCGCCGAATGGGGGATATGGCTGGGTTTGTACAGCCTGCGTTGCCATCATAAACGCTCATACATGGGGTCTCAATTCGAGTTACGGCGTCTTTCTCGCCCATTATATCCAGAACGACACATTCCCTGGTGCGACCTCTCTCCACTACGCCTTTGTGGGATCCCTGAGTATCGCATGCGCCATGTTGGTATCACCTCTAGCTACCATGTGTGTTCGGGACTTTGGTACCAAGCCAACTCTCTTCTTTGGCATTATCCTCGAAACTGCTAGTCTCATATGCGCCAGCTTTGCCTCCAAGATCTACCAGCTGTTCCTTACACAAGGTGTTTTGTTTGGTCTCGGGATGGGTTTCCTCTTTGTTCCCAGCGTTGGTATTGTTCCCCAATGGTTCACTACTCGTCGATCTCTGGCAAATGGTATCTCGGCTGCTGGATCAGGTCTTGGCGGTCTTCTTTACTCCTTGGCGGCCGGAGCCATTATCCGAAATATCAGTCTCCAATGGGCCTATAGGATTCTCGGTATCATTGTCTTCGTTGTTAACATCATCTGCACCATCCTAGTCAAAGATCGTAACAAGATCGTTGGCTCTCGACAGGCTCCCTTTGACCTCAGTCTCTTCAAGCGCCCCGAGTTCCATCTGCTCCTCGGTTACGGTTGGTTCAGCATGCTGGGATACGTCGTTCTCATCTTTAGTTTAGCCAACTACGCAAATTTTATCGGCCTCGATGCTTCCCAAGCAGCCATGGTCAGCGCCATCTTCAACTTGGGGCAGGCTGTCGGTCGTCCCTTTATCGGATACTTTAGCGATCGCACAGGACGTATCAACATGGCCTGCGCGACTACCTGGCTAGCTGCAATTCTCGTCTTTGCAATTTGGATCAACGCAAAATCATACGGACTTTTACTCTTCTTCACCATTGTCGGAGGTGCCATGGCGGGAACGTACTGGGCGACTGTCGGACCGGTCACAGCCGAAGTTGTCGGTCTTGCCGACGTCCCTGCCGCACTCAACTTGACATGGCTTGTTATCAGCTTGCCTTGCACATTCAGCACCCCAATCGCACTGCAGATCGTCGCAGGCACAGGCAAGTACATCGGAGCTCAGATTTTTGTTGGTTTCATGTACATCGCCGGAGGACTGTGCCTGTTCTTCCTTCGTGGGTGGAAGATTGGTGAACTTGCTGAGATAGCTCGTGCTACAAACCACGATCCTGAGGAGATCAGCCGGGTCAGGTCTCAGGCAAGCGGTGCTATCAGCATCAAGAGTAGGAGGATTGGTCGGAAGAGGATGCTGGGCGAATGCTACAAGCCTGGCAAGGTCTAGATGACCTGTCATCCTGTCACATCGTGCATGTATTCGAATGCAAGTATGTACGACTCCAATGTTAAAATGCGGCGTTGGGTATATAAGCACACGCTGTTGTTAATAGTTTAATTATTATATATATACGTTTTTAGAGCAATATCATTGCCCTGCCTTGAAACTAGTCTTTTCGAATACAGTGACAAGAAGGAGACATCACAGCTTCAGAAGTGATGGTCTAATTGTGAAGGTCATTACATTCAGCTTACACTCTTGTTCATGTGTACCGTATTTCCTCTGATGGTGATACAATGCATCCCACACAGACAACCAAATTCTGGAATCAACCACTCAACTCGAAGCATCCATGAGCGTGTGATCAACTCAATGCCAGATAGCCTACTTCGAGTCCATCACCTGAATACTCATACATGTGTATCATGTGTGAGGCCATCCACCTAAATTAAGTGCGTCACTTGCAGGCTTCTTGCACTCAGAGATACAATCAGATCGCAGAGCCGCATCAGAATAAATTGCAGGCTTTGATCACAGTTGCTAAAGTATCTGAGCATAAGCCAAATCCTCGCCATTACCAAAACTTCCTCAATACAACTAATGTAGAGGCCCCTAGTCTTTGCCTCTATATGCGATAGCTTCAATCATTTACTCGACACAGTCAAATATGGCCCATAAAACAACCGTACTTCATTGGATATGCATTGGTCATTGTTCTGATGTACTGTAATAAAAACCAGTTACTAACTCTGAAGCACAGTGCATATGTCCTCAATACTTTATTTATGATCTGTATGTCGCTTGCAAGGACTCTAGTCGTAAGAGATGCTCGGAATGTGGACATCAATGGTTAAGCAGCGAGTGAGAAGACATTCGAGATGACTGCACCATGATGTTGAGATATGGGTCATGAAGTTGTCATTGATGCACTTTTTGTTGAAACACGCCAAGAAGAGAGTTTTTTTATTAAAATATTTAACAGAATATTATGAGCACTTGAAATAAGAACAAGGGAAATGCACTGACACTGGTCCTTGTTCTGTTCACCCACCTGGGCGAACAGTGATCGAGAATAGGGTAGCCACGTGATCAGGCGTCGCGACTGCCTGTCCTGAACGCGCTCCTCGCCCCGCAAGATTCGCGATCTTAGCCTCACGTCATAATCCTCCTTGTTAAAATATTATATGGAATCGTGAGCGACGTCGCGTCGCACTTGGACGCCCAGAGATGTGGATTCTGGAGAACTCTGAGGCCTTTGACAGTGAGAAACAGGTCCTTTCAAGTTCCACGTATCTAGTCTAACCAAGCCTCCCTAGGCCGAAAGCTATGGTTGCGACCAGGGAAAACATATTTGTTTGGCCGAACAGCAGCAGAACGTAAGTAGCCATATGTACAGAATACAATCGCAAGCTGACATCTGGAATAGCTGGCCAATTGGCTATATCGCACAACACCATCTCGCGCAAACACTTGACCATCACAGTCAGCCCCGTCGAACCAGGCCAGTCGCACAACCCCTCGAGCCGCTCTACCCTCACGATAGAAGACCTCGCGACAAAAATAGGCACCGTCGTCAATGGAGAAAAAGTAAAGGGCACACAAAAGGTGATCGAGGGAGACAAGGTCGAGTTTACTATGGGAAAATGCCCAAACAAGTTTTGGTAACCCGTTTCATCCCATCTGGTGTTACTCCGCTTACCATCTATGTGCAGCATCTCGTGGGAACCAATAATCTTTGCGTTTTCATTTTCTAGTAAGGAACTTCAAACGGACCCCTTGGCGACGCTTCGAGAGAGGTTTGAGCAGCTTGATATCAAGATCGTCCACGAATATATCAACACCACCACACATGTTGTTTCGAAGAAGCGAAATACTGCTAAAGGACTGCAAGCCCTGATAAATGGGAAGCATATTGTTACAGAGACTTTTCTTGATGCTGTGGTTGAAGCTGGGACCTTACCAGAAGGCGCAGAGGCCACAGAGCTAAGTCCGCTGGAACAAGACCTCGTCCAAAACTGGCCCGATGCGTTACAGCACTTGCCACCCAGAGGTGGTGAGCCTGTACAGCATCCAGATTCGACATATGCTCCAGACCCAGAACGAAAAGACATTTTTGAGGGGTACACTTTTATCTTCTACGACCAGGTCCAGTACGATAACTTACTGGCACCCGTTACAAATGGCGGCGGCAAGGCGATGATACGCAAAGTTATACCAATGGAAACCGAAGTGGACGAGTTTGTACAATATGTCAAGGGTGTCGCTGGGGAGAAAGGCCTCGGCGCTTTTGATGATGGCAGCGAAGGCAAAGGTGTTGTGGTTGTGCGTTTTATACCCTCAAAAGGAGCTACCATCGATTGGTACGTTGAGTTCTTCAGGACTGTGTCCTTGAGATTGGATCATCGTCCAATTGAGCAGAGCGAATTCTTGGAGGCAATACTCATAAAGGATGCGAGTATCCTTCGACGACCCCTTGAAGTCGAGTCTACCCATAATACCCAGGAGCCGAATCACATTCAACAAGAAGCTGAAGTATCAGGCGGCTCACAGAATCTAAACACACAAGCTCAGTCCCCACCGCCGCCTGAAGAGACACAAACTGCACCGCGTCGCGGACGAACGAGGAAACCCATCAAAAAACGGTTCACGGGTTTCGATGATGAGAGTGATATTGATATGGACACTATCCCTCCGGCCCCGGCCCCGGCTCCAGTACCTGTGGCTCAGCCTGCGACCCAGCCTACTACACAAAGACAACCAGAGGAAGAAGGATTGTTTGTGTCTCAAGAGTTGGATGTCCCTCCTGAGCCTCAGCCATCCAGCAACACTCGCTCGTCGCAACGGAAGAGAAAAGCCTCGCCATTGCCTGAAGATGATCTCATGGATGGCATGACAACTGCGGCCGAGAAATTCAAGCGTCAGCGGATAGAAAGAGGTGAAGACATGGGCGAGCCAGCTGAGCAGATGGAAACTGAAAAGCCCAAGGCAGTCCCAACACCAAAAAAGAAGATCAAGAAAGAAATTGACATTCTGGCAATCGCTGCTCAAAACAGAGAAAAAGAAGAAGCCCGTGCTCGAGCAGAAAAAGAGGATATGGCAAATCTACCCGACGATGTTAACCTTTCAGAGATTCGCAGGCTCAACATAGTGGAAGAGATGGAAGTGCGACAGCCTATCAATGGCCGAACGAGGGAGCAAGATATCCGCGATGGGAGATGGAATCCTAAATGGAATGGGATGAAGAACTTCAAGAAATTCAGACCGAGAGGCGAGGCCTCAGGACGACAACCAGCGAGGACCATTGTACCCCTGACGCAAGTCAAGACAAAGGAGTTTGGCGTTGGCGACGACTACTGGCTCGAGGATGAGGGAACAGATCATAGAAAGAGCAACACAACCCAACCTGCAAGCAGAGAGACACAGCCTTCAGCTCCATCGCCATCGCCAACTCCTGTTTCTGCCCCAACACGCGGTCAGAAACGAACAGTTCCCATTATATCTGACAGCAGTGGCGAAGAGGACAGTGGAATTACGCAGAGATCGTCAGCGCCAGCAACACGAACACGCGGAGCGCAAGCTGCAGCGTCACAGTCGCAAGCCAACACAAAGAGTCAAGCATCCCGGGTTACCAGTAGTAGTCAGGGAAGCAAGCGATCGGCAGCAGAGCCTGCTGCTGGACAGCAACCTTCAAAACGGGCGCGACCAACGAGAATGGCTGTAGAAATCGCCGATAGTGACGACAGTGATGATGAGCTCAAGTTTCGGTTTGGTAAGAGACGGTAGAGACCGGCCTCTGTGGGGTATCTTTCTAGCTAGTCTAGTGTACATATATATCTATCTGTTTCGGGGAGCTCTATGGCGCAAGCGTTATGGTCTAATACATTTAAGTTTCGTTCTCTGAAGCAGTCTTGGCATCTCTTTGTCTAAATTCAGTTCCCAACTCCTTTCGTCTAATCCATCTGGTCCATCTGGTTCTCGGCACCTTCGGATTCTTCAACGAGAAGGCCTACTAGACAAGCGGACAGCATAGTTTCGTAGTTCACCCAAGGATGAACCTCGCCATATATCTTGGTTGCGTCACGTCCAGCACCACGCATCAGTTCAGGAATACCACCAGGATGGAAGTCAGCATAGGGCGTGACATTGTATACCTTGCCGTTGAGCGCCATCCATGCATCCTTGCCTTTGCGACCTGTCATGCGCTTCAACATGGATGGAGTGACACGCAGATATGGTGTTGACGGCTCGACACCCCGAAGGTCAGCATTCGGCCCCGAAATGCGAGCCCAGTCGAGAGGAGAATGGCCAGGCGTGAGAAGCACCTTGCGACTTGGTTTATTTGGCTTGGCGGAATGCGTTGGCGGCGGCGCGAGACCTCCTCCTAATGATGACGATGGAGGACCTCGGTTCGGCACAGGACCGCGGGCTCGTTGCGGCGAGTTCATAGCAGGGAACTGCGAAAGCGTGGGCATACGACCGACCGGAGGGTTTGCGGTAGATGTCGGAGGAGGAAGACGTCCCGGGGGAGGAGGCGGAGGCATCATAGAAGGCTGGCGCGCGGTAGGAAGACCGAGAGATGGTGCAGGGCCCGGCGCTGTGGGGTTTCGTCGCGGCGCGGGGTGGGAGCTCGGCGCCATAGGAGCATTATCGAGGCTGAAGCTGGGGACGTTGATAGATGGGGGATTCGATGCGACAGCCTTGGGAGTCGTTTGTTCCTCCTCTGGCTCGGCGATAGTTGGTGGTGGGGGCATAACCTTTGGCAGGGGAGGTGGCGGCATAGACGAGACATCGCTTTTCGCAGCCTTGAGAGAAGACGAGGTACTGGTCGCAGTAGTGGTAGGCTTTCCTTGGTTGTCGTCTTGAGTGGTACGGTTATCGGCCGGACGAGCCCGGAGTCGAGGGCCCGGTTCCACCTCGTGATCCGACACCATGATACTGGGTCCAGGATCGGAATCATGCTCAGCTTCAGCTTTAGCCTCGTCCTTGGCTGTAATGGCAGGAAGACCACCTCCCCTCCAGCGCAGGAGGACCTGCAGCGGCTCTGGCATCCATGATGGCGGGCGAACAATGACCCAAACGACAGAGGCGACGATGAGCGAGATACCAATGTAACCCATGACTAACACCTGGGAAATAGGAACGGGAAACAAGACAAGACGAGATGAACTTTCTTTTGCCCCAGGTGACTTGTAGAGTTTGGGATCGATTGGCGAAGAGGAGTGGGTTGTGGACTGGTTATTGCAGAATCATCGAGCCACTTTGCGATGCGCCTCGGAGGTTGTTGATGTCAGCGGACAAAGGAAAAAGAAAGTGTATGGATATGAATAGTGGGGGGCCTGGAGAAAGGTACGCAGAGCAAAAAAGTCCAGACTTTTGATTCCAAAGCTGGAGCTGGAGCTGAAAAAAGTCCGAAACAAAGCTGGAGCCCTTGTTATGGAGAGATATTGATTGGCTGAGAAGCTTGAATTCCAGGGTCTTTGACAGTGCCCCTCAGTGAACGGATTGCTGGGAATAGAGACGTATATTTCGAGGTCAAGAGTAATATCAATAACGACCTCCCAAGATAGTTTCTTTTGGTGTAGACGGAAGCTAAGAGATACCCGTTAAAGGAGGATTTGCATAACTTCATCCGTGTTCGGGATCTTGAACATCTGTAACGCCTCCCGGGTCTAAAAAAAGACAGCCGAAATATGGTATCCATGTGAATAATGATCGGGTATCCGTAGTATCAGATGAAATGGGGAAAGCTAGAATAATTCCAGAACACCGTGCATAGAATATACTCTGGATTCCTGCAGCCTCACCCGCAAAGTTTAAATAATTCTTGATGCTCTTTCTTACGGTATTTGATTCGGGCATGAGACTAATATTGGCGTTAATAAAATGGTAGGTTCCTCCAACAGTCATGCCACATGTGATCGACAGTAGCATAAGTCTTTTGGCAGGGACCAGGGCACTCGGGGGACGAGATGAAGACCTGACAAGCAGGGGTCGCCTCATGATCAATGTTCTCTCGGTTGGCATGAGAATGTAATAAAGAGTGGATAGAAGCTTCATTGAGGATTCATCAGAAAGGGGAATTGGATAAATATTATACCGCATCATTCATCAATTATGTTCAGATTGATACAGAGTTTGTATACTAGTCAAGTCAAACATCTGGCTAACCTATCACGGTATCTGCAGACCGCCAGGTATGTTTCGTGATGATAAGAACCAGTTAAAGACGTCAATTGAAGCACATATGAGACGTGTTTCAATAGCATGACATGTGGGTGTAACTTGGGGTACTGCAGCAATGGAAACAATCTTGACAAGTCGGTAAAGCATGATCGAGTTCATGGAGACGGGCTTGACGGACAAAGCATAGCAAGGATAAGGATGGTCTCGCCCTATCCTAACCATGCCCATGACTGAATACACAATCCGTTCATCCCGCTAGTTTCTCGTCAAAGGCATCTTATGGAGCAATATCCCTAGCATCTCCGTGCTTTGGTCGTATTTGTGACTCTCGTCTCCCTTCCCTTACTTTTCCTCCTCCTAACTACTCTGTACTTTGTCATTTACAACTCCTCCAATTACCTCTCTGTGACCTCTGCTTCTATATACCGCGGCTCATTATTAGCGGTGAACAACGTCTTTATTTCTATACGCTGCTTGTGAACTACCGTCTCCTCTTGCCTGCAGCACAAGCACAAGCACAAGCAAGACACAAAAGAAAAACGTCCCCCCGCTTTCCACACTCCTCAGACAAAAAAGAGCCACCAGACTTTTATCCCCCACCGCCCTCGTGTCTTGTCCTGTCTCCTGTCTCTGATTCTCGAGGTGCCTTTGTTTACTTTTTTACCTTTCTGACGTGGTCGCCTCGACAGTGGCCGCCCTGAAGACTGGAACTCTAATTACCCAGCGACCGCTAGCGTTCTAGTGATCATCAGCGCTGCGACATAGGCGCTCCAGGCCATTGCCCAGCACAATTTACTGAAGGTCCCTTAACCTGTTTTGTTACCGCTCCGCCCCTTAGCCAATGAGAGCTCACCGCTCCGTCCCGCTACTAGTCATCTCAGCCTGAGCCAGCCCGCCCAGACAGAAAGTCGAGGCTTGCTCGTTTCCGACTTGTACCCAACTCGTGGACGGACAGGATGCGCACTCTAAACACCATCAACTCGTCATCCTCTCGTCCTACATCTCCCGGCCTTTCTGTTTCTCAGCCTCGCACTCGACGTCCCCTGACCCCTTCGACAAACGATAAACTAGTCGCGTCTAAACCTCTCCCAAGGATTAGATCACAGGCCACTACTGGAAAGACCCAGGTTCAGGCCCAGGCTCAAGCTCAGGCTCGTCCCCGATTCTCCTCGGCTGGCAACACTCGCACGTCGTCGCCATCCCTTGGCTTCCACGACCCGAACCAACAACATGTTCTTTCAGTAACCGCAACAATTACCTCGACCCGTTCCACCTCGTCGAGTTCCGCACCTCCAACCTCCAAAATGGCTCCTAGCGAATCGAGACATCGCCCCCCTCAACTCAGCGCCGCTGCTGCAAAGACGGTCGGACGAACGCCCCTGACGCCCAAGATTGCCTCGGCATCAAAGGGCTCTGTAGTAGGCGCACCTCCTTTGGTCCGAAGATCAACCCAGGGACTATCCGCTGTCGCTTCGCATCGAGACGAAACCGCCATCACTCCCCGATCTGGCAGTCGACAAAGCCGCAACAATAGCAACACCACGACGCCCAGTGGAACACCAAGTTTGGACCAAGAGAGTTGGAATCCTCGCAACTCTCTGACTTCAATAGGGAGGCTGTCTAGAGCTGAATCTCCTGCAGATCCAGATGCAAAATTCTTTCGTGCCAGCGACGCTCCGACTCCATCACAGCCATCCGGTCGCCCCTCAATAGGCTCTCAAAAATCGAACAGCTTCTTCCATGCCAGTAAAGCAACTTCGGAATTCAAGAAAGCCACTAGCCCTTCTGCCGCGCCATATACTTCAGCATCAAACGCCGCACCCGAGCCTCTAGCTTCAAAGTTCTTTTATGCTAATGGTGTCGACCTCGACCTAAAGCCTACTTCAGCCAACGCCTCCAGTTCGAGGCTGCAGTCCAAACGTCCAAGCACCAGCAGCTCAACAAACGAACACTCAAATAACTCGCAACCATCAAGGCCACACTCTCCTACCAAGAATGCTCAGCCAAATCCCTCTATTCTCAAGAATGCGGTCGCGTCTGGAATTAGCGGCAGACCGCAAGTAGTGTCACCGCTTCAGATAGCTTCTCCACCGCTATTAGCTCCTGCGGCATCCATCACTGCCAAAAGACGGGTCAGCATTGAGTCGGCCCCTAAAAAGCAAAGAGGTCATGCGCGAGCTGGAAGTGTGCCGAATTTTGATCATTCTAACTCACCAAGGCTGCCTATGTCACCAGCTCGAAGACAGCATGAACTGTCACCCCCTAGTAGCCCTGGCACGATACAGCCGGCATTGACAATGGCGTCGATTCTCCAGATGGCTGAGGACATTAGCGACGAAGAGGACGAGAATGAAGAAAAGGACACACAGGACAATGAGTCCCAACCTGACCTTCAGAGCCCTACCAAGTCTAGCCATGGTGAGCCCGTGAACGATCTGGTGGCTAATGCCCGAAGGGAACGAAAGGTGCAGGATTTGGAAATCACAAATGCCTCTCTCGAAGCCATAAATCGCACTCTAGAAAGACAAATGCGCAAGCAGCAAGCCGAGATTCGTAGATTCCGGCGACTATCGAGGTCAGGTCGGCTGTCTGCTGTCGCTTCAGCTGCATCTAGCCGAGTGACCTCTGCAGCATTGACGGATATCCCCATCAGTCTCTCCGATCTTAGCGAGGAGGAGGACTCAGAGCCACCGTCTGAAGAGGAAGACGACTCGCTCGACGAATCTGACATGTCAACTGATTCCATCTCAGCTCCTCTCGATCCAAATGACGAGAAAGCGATGGAGAAGGCCATGGCGCGACGAAAGCGCGACGAGGATCGCCTGCAGCTTGATTTATCCAAGCACCGCGACATCCTCGTCGATAGTCAAAAGATCAACCAGAGCATCAAGCGATGTCTCAATTGGACCGAGGTTCTTATTAAGGAGGGCCAGAAGGCTTTAGAATACAAGGTCCGTGTCACAGATGTCGAGTTCGGTGGCCAGATATTGCCTCCTCTTAACGACGATGAAGACGACGATCTGTCCGAGATGGATGATTTCGGAACTGATCCCGGCAGTCCAGTGGATGAACCCCCTCTGCCTTGGGAAAAGAGCTCACAAGACCGTGATAGTGGCATTGAGTTGCAGCCAGACAGCAGTTAACATCGTTGAGCACCACCTTGACATTCACCAATCACCACAATACCCATCATAGCATTTTCAATCGGCAATGCGCAAACAACATCAAATTTCTCTCCTTGCGTTCGATTATATACACACAAGCCAAGCCTCAGGGCACCACGACAAAGACCACCAATTTGAAGATCAACGAAGTCAATGGAATAAAAGAATATGCAGGCATACAAGGCGTTGGACAAGCAAGCAATCGTTTTTGTGTTTCTTTTGTTTTTCCCAACCGCGTTTTGCTTGCCAGCGACTTCATGATCATCATGCAGCCATCAATTCCACGCTCTTGACTCACTCCGTCTTCTCCCGCGAGAAGCCCCCAGAACAAAACACACAATCGACACTGGACAACATTGCAGACATACGCCCCTTATAAAGAAAAACCCGGGCACCTTTTTTTATTTTTCATTTGTTGCAGAGATTTGTGCTTTTTGCCCGTATTGTTTTTGTTTTTGAATACATAGTATGTATAACAGATACCCCAAAGGAAGTTTTCCACGCCACAACAGGCGGGTCTGAGATGGAAATCATTGAAGGAAATTGCAGAGAATGAGAGAGTCTGGAACAGGAATTGCCTTGTTTGGATTCCGTGATAGGGTACTCTCATACTAGGAAAAGAAGGAATTAGAAGAATCAAGTAGTTGTCAAATAGGAAATGGACATGGACCTTTTAGGAGACGAACTCCAATCTTCAACTCAACTGAAAGACTCTTATCGCACTACAGATTGGCTTGATATACACAGAGATGGATATAACATTAAATTGTAGTCCGGTTTGGCATCGTTGTAAAATACGTCCGAAAGTTATATTGCCTACCTAAATTAACTCGACGCTTCTCATCTGTCTATAACAGGAGAACTACATTATACATACTTGTATGCTTCCGGGAAAATGGCTGTAAGATCATATTAACAAAGGGGGGATAGCATCATGAAAATTCTGTCTAAACCAGTACCAATCGCGCTCCTCTATAGTTATCGTTCATCACACGGGTGTCCTGTTCCCCTGCGCTGTGCAATCCACACACTCAACCTCGAATAAATATATAGCGGATTTTTTTCTTTCTTCTTGCTCGCGCGCTGTAGCTCAGGGCGTTGAGGCAGTGGCGGGCTCCTTATCCTTGTGCTCCTTGTCCCTGTGACTGTGGAAGGACTTACGGTCCTTCTTCTTCTTGTGATCCTCCTCTTTGTCCTTCTTCATGGCAGCCTCGGCGACAAGTTGCTCGAAGACGAGGTAGTCACCCTCCTCTTCGGGAGATCGCTCAGCCTAGGAATTGTTAGTCAGATTCGAACAAGATACAAGAATTCTTCGGCTTACCCTAACAAAGACGTCACCGATCAGAACCAGAGCTTGTGCGCGCTCTAGTCGCTTGTTAAGGTGGACCTTCTTGTCGTTCAGGATGCTGTCGCAAACCTCGCGCAAGACGCTCTGAATCTCGAACTTGCTTCCCCTCCATGCCGCAGTGAGAATCTTGCCAGTCACACGTCGCTCGTACTCGGCGCGCTTCTCGTCAGTCCAGTCCTCGCCACCCTTCTCCTCCATCTTAGCCATGTCCTCCATAGTCTGTTGGGCATCAATGGCGCTGCTGATGGTGTTCCATGTCTCCTTGACGAGTGTGCCCTTGTCACGGAGTCTGCTGAAGAAACCGCCGATGCCGAAGAACTTTTGGCTGCGGAGGAGGCCTGAAGCCTTGGAGACGTAAGTTTGACCAATGGCATGTAGAATGTCGATGCCGAAAGACTCCATCTTCAAGTTCTCAACCTCGAGGCGCATCTTTTCCTGGAATGCCTTGGTCACATCGGCACCCTTATCGGTCTCTGTCCACACGCTGAGACGGTCGAGGAGCTTTCGGGCGAGGGTATCAACACGATCCTGTCGGATCTTGGCACGCTCCTTCTCGTAAGCTGCCAACTGTTCCCGCTGCTCCTTGGTCAGACCGCCCTTCTTCTTGTCCTTGTTCTTAAGCTCCTCTTCTGTTAGCTCGCCCTTGGCAGCCTCGGATTCGAGGAGGTCCGAGTGAGACTTGTCCATCAGTGCGGGTCGTAGGGGAATCTGGGTTCGGTTGCGAGAGTTCGACGAGGGAGCGGGGGATGTGGCATCGGATCGTTGAGGAGCCTCAGTGGAAAGGCCAGCGGCAGGAGGAGGGGCAGCCGCACCAGCAGCAGCAGCGGGTGAAGCAGGCTTGGTTTCCTTATCGTCACTCACGGAAGCAGAAGTGTAAGGGGGAGGAGGTGCGCCGGCTTGTTGCTCTGCGTCAGCTGCGGTCTTCTCCTCGGCCTTCTTCTCCTGTTCCTTCATGCTCTCCTTCTTGGCATCTTCAGTTCCAGGGAATTCCTCCCCAGCGCCCTCGGCAGCAGCGGCTTCAGCGGCAGCAGCCTCTTCCTCCTCTTGCATTGTAATATCCATAGTCGCTGTGAGATCCTTCATGAGACTAATCTCACCAATCCAGTCGACAAAAGCCTCGCCTCCGAAAATGGAGCTGAAGAACTCGGCGGGGTCGGCGAAACCTTCCTGTGGTCTCGCAGAATCCTTTCCAAACTTATCGTATGCTGCTCGTAGGTCGGAGTCGGATAGAACCTGATAGGCCTCACCGATAGCCTGGAACTTTTCGTGTGCGGTGGGATCATTGGGGTTCTTATCTGTCAACCACGGTATGGTTAGTTTCGCAGGAAAGGTATGGATCGTTTGATGTAGAGGTGAACGAACCTGGGTGATGGACAATAGCCATCTTGCGATAAGCCTTCTTGATCTCCAGCTCGGTGGCTGTGGGCTGGACACCCAAGGTGTCGTAATAGGCGGTATCGACAACCATGATGGATGGTGTTCCCAGGCTCTAGATTGGTGTTTTTTTTTTTGGTATAAACAGGTAGATTTCTAGAGAGATACCTTGTCAAGGTAGCTAAGTTGGGTTGGGTATAAAAGTATGGAATACAAAGTGAGAGAAAAAGAGAATCCAGTCACTGTATCAAGCAGAAAATGGAGATAGAGAAAGGGAAATGTTGAATGATGATGGCGTCGTTTGCCTAAAAGTGACCGCCTGCCCGGTCAGTCTTGGCTTGGCGGAAATTTCCTGGTATAACTTGACCTAAGAAACTTTCTCTTCCCTGGGCTTCCTTCAGGCTTCATGCCCAGTCCAATACGGCCCAGCCAAGCCCAGCCTTGGAGAAGGAGGGGTCTTTAGGTCTTGAGAAACAGGTACGTATTAGCGTCTACGTAATGGTGGGGCAGTGACTGGGCAGGTGAAGAAACAGCGCCTCTTTCACCACGTCAACATTTCAAGGATGCAGTTATATAAGAAATGGCCACTCGAACATTGTATCAATAAGTCAGTTGCTATCCAGGCTGCCAGGTACTGAGGTAGGTTAATACTCAGTACTGGAGAGTTTGGTAAATCTCTATAATGCCCTGCGGCAATAGTATCGATTCGTTTTACCAGAGCTGTGGACTCTCACCTGATCCATAGGTACCTAGACAGACATATCAGCCAAAAGTCAATCGATGGACAAATTTCTCGTGAAACGTCAGTACAACAATCACATAGGATACTGGTTTGTGGACAAAACTTTGTATATCTGTCTTTTAGCTATAGCAAGTCACAGAGCGTGAGCATTTTGTACGACTGCAACATGCTAAGTACTTACATACATACCTTGGTGCGGACGGCTTCTATATAATGAACCCATGCACTCTTGCTGATGAATTCGCAGGTGCCTAGCCGGCTCCAAACTCAGGATAAAGCAACAGTTTTGTACATGAAAGACTCCTTTCCTAATGGAACACGGATAGAAACAGCCGCTTAAGAACACAAGTCTTCTTCCCGTCGGGTGGTAAGTCACGAGCCCCTGTCTCTCAACTGGGTGGCAGATGACTAGCATTGCAGCGCAATTTCCCGTGGTCACTGCAGCCTCTCCCAAAATCGAGATTAGCAATTGCCATGTCCAAATCATCCAATCCAATCGAACCTTGTTCGGTAGCAGTCAAGTTGGTGCACAGCACAGGCGTAGAGTTTGCTTGGGTTGAACCCGGCAGGGCGGTCAGGGCGTCCGGATCGTCTACATGCATAGGGGTCCGTTGTCAATCACTGAAAGCTCTTGTTCGAGCAGTTTGAATGGTCGCTCCAAGGCGGTCAAGGTTAGACAGTTGCACCGATTTTGGCACTGGGAGCTGTTCGGCAGCTGGGGCATGGAGATCTTGGCCTGTTCTGAGAGCTGTATTAACCGCATCACACCAGATACATGATGGCTCATTCAACATGTTTGTTTCGATGTTCAGGGTTTGTCTGACCAGGGTAAGAGTAAGATCAGTTCGATTGAGTGTTTCTCCTGGCTTTGTCGAACACGATTACCGTGTCCGGACCGGCAGTTAAACTGCTCTTCGGGGCGATTAGCACCGGCATTCCGGTTACTAACAAGCTGCGAGATCCGGGCAAGATGTCAGATTGTTCTCCGTTGCTGCATACCCAAATCTGACATGAGATTGAGTTTCTGCACCGATTTGATACTGAACTGCAGGAGGGAAACCGAATACGATGACTAATGCACATAGCGGGGCTTTCATACCCACTCTCGTATCGCTCTACAAGGATTAGTCACATCCACCTCCAAGGCGAGAAATTGAGCTCTTGCATATTTTGTGGATTTATCCGGAGCGGAGGTCAACCTGACCTATTTTGCTTCTCGCATTTATCTGTCTTCTTTCTTCCTCCTCCAAGCATCGTGTGGTAACAAAAATACCACAAGACGTTTCCGGGACTTGGTCATAACTGAATTGGTATATAACCTTTTCTACCTCCCGTTCACTTGACTCTGTACGGCTGTAACAAGACGTGCACTGTTTCTTCTTCCTCTCACACGCTCAACTTTTACCTCTCCTTTCCCCCTCCCCCTAATTCACACGCCGCCACAATGGGTTACCTTTACTACCTTCTACACCCTTACCAGCTTCGGTCCATTATTCAATGGTAAGCCTATACTCCTATGGCGCATCCTTTTGAAGAATATGTCTAATGGCGCCTCAGGAAGGTCTGGCATGATCCCGTCCACGAGCGCGATCCCAGCACCGAGTCACCAGAGCTGCAAGAATGCTTCCGTTACCTCAACTTGACAAGTCGCAGTTTCGCGGCTGTCATTCAAGAGCTTAACCACGAACTCCTCGTCCCCATCACTCTCTTCTACCTCTGCCTCCGTGGCCTAGACACCATCGAGGATGACATGACCTTGCCACTGGAGAAGAAGATCCCTCTTCTTCGAAATTTCCATACCACTATGAACGAGGATGGTTGGCAATTCCATGAGAGTCAAGAGAAGGACAAGGAGCTGCTGGAGCACTTTGATGTCGTCATCACCGAGCTCAAGAAGATCAAGGCCCCCTATCACGAGATCATCACAGACATGACTCACAAGATGGGTAACGGTATGGCTGACTACGCCGAGAACGAAGAGATGATCAAGAACGGTGTGCAGACGATTGAGGAGTACGAATTGTACTGCCATTATGTTGCTGGTCTCGTCGGTGAAGGCCTAACACGCCTCTTCGTCGAATCTGAGCTTGCCAACCCCAAGCTTGCCGAGCGTCCTTCTCTTACAGAGTCAATGGGTCAGTTCCTCCAGAAGACAAACATCATTCGAGATCTTCACGAGGATTGGCAAGATGGCCGAAGGTGGTACCCCAAGGAGATCTGGAGCCAGCACGTTGATAAGTGGGAAGACATGTTCAACCCTGCCCAACAAACAAAGGCTATTGAGTGTGTCTCCCACATGGTTCTCGACGCACTAAAGCACTCCGAGGAGTGCCTCTTCTACATGGCGGGCATCAAGGACCAGAGTGTTTTCAACTTTGTCGCCATTCCCGAAGGCATGGCCATTGCCACATTGGAACTCGTCTTCCGCAACCCCGAGGTTCTCAAGAGGAACGTCAAGATCACAAAGGGCGATGCCTGCAAGATCATGTTCGAATGCACACAGAACCTCTTCACCGTGTGTGAGGTCTTCAAGCGATATACCCGAAAGATCGCCAAGAAGAATGACCCTCGCGACCCCAACTTCCTTGCCATCAGTGCTCAATGTGCAAAGGTATGTCTTTACATTCTCGCTACCTACGTCCATCACTAACATATTACAGATCGAGCAATTTATCGAGACACTGTTCCCCAAGCAAGATCCCAAGAAGCTCACTCTTACTCAAGCCCAAGCGCAAAACAAGGAGCCCACCATGGATGCTGGCGAGGCCGTTGTTCTCTTCGGCGTTGTCATTGCAGCCTTGGTCTGTATTTCGGGTCTCATGGTACGCAATCCTCTGGCTCCCAGGGCCATACTCAACTAACACTCATCCAGCTTGGTACCGCTTGGTTCTTTGGAGCCAGGTTCGATCACATCTTTAGGGAAGCTAGCGTCTTCCTACCGAGTCGCGAAAAGGCCAACCCCATGATTACGGGTCACGAAGAATTGTAGTATTATGCGCGCGCCGAGTTAATCTTGCTTTTTTCTTTCACGGCACCAACTCTTTATTTTAACGATATCCTAACGTACATACCCACCTTTAGCACAAGTCCCTTTTGGCATGGGACCAGCCCATTGAGCGAGGTGCTGGGCTTTATACTCTTGTTAATACTACGAGCAACGCGCGATACAGCCCGCGTTGCCAATTTCAGTGTTGTCCCCCGTTCCCCGATGCTAATGTTGACTGTCTGTCTTTCTCTTGTCTTGAAAACCTCCCAATTCCTGCACGGATGTCAAATTGCAATCTAGTCCTTTCATGACTAAGGTTGTGCCGAAGAAGTGCGAAAATTAAAATCCTTGCTCTTGGTTTCCGCTGCGAGGCGACGTCAACGCCACAAGTCTATCGTTACAACTTTCCAGTACGATAGGTCGGTGGCGGCGAGCAAACATTTCAACACTAGTTATGTCCTTGTAGAATTTTATTTATATCCATGAAAACATTGTTTGACGATTCTTCCTTCTTTTGGGTTGACCCTAGCGTAACTAGCAAGGCATGACATGCGTCTAGGCGTGGTTTCATGTTTACGGTTTGGGGGCAATGTGATGTGACACCGTAACCAGGTCATGCTTTAGCTGATCTCCCGGTAACGGGCCATTCCTCTACATCAAACATGCCTGAGCTTGGATCCCGTCTCTCAAAAGGTTACATCGTGTGCTATTTTGAGGCACGGGCTGCTGCAGGAACAGTTCTTCGCTATTTGTCAGTCTGTCGGATTTCGGATTTCCGAAAGTCAAACAGTTACATGTTCACATCGTCACTTGATAGAGGCAGTGTGGTAGTTCAGAAGATCTATGATGTCGTTACGTAGCATCCATATCTATAGTAACAAACAAATGCGCTTGTTTCGAAATGAAAACTCCCGATGCACATGGTATGAGGCCATTCATGAGTGCACCCTATATTACATCCTACCCACAAACACACGAGATGGGGTAGAAGAGTCAGGTATGTGTGGTTAACTAGCCAAGTATCCTGAAATATGTTTTTATAATATGAAAGAAAAATTGTCGCTTTCCCTTGTCCCTATTTCCCTATAATGATGCTGCGACGGTGCGTCTATTGGTTGCCGTTGTTGGCAATGCCGTCGGTGGTGCCACGGACGTTGTTGCGGACCTTGGCGCCGCTCTCAGTGGCAAGGCTCTTGATAAGGCTGGCAACCTGCGCGGGGCCGTCGAGCTTCTGGAAGCCCATGAGGTAGGCAGCGAGACCGGCAACGTGGGGAGAGGCTATAAAAGTGTTAGCATGAGACTTGTCTCGGGAGTGATTAGAAAGTAAAACATACCCATGCTGGTACCGCTGAGAGTAGCAGTGTCAGTGTTGGACTTGATACCAACACTGAGGACATCAACACCAGGGGCGTAAATGTCGACCTCAGGGCCAAAGTTGGAGAAATCGGCACGCTGGTCGGAAGTAGCATCGATGGCACCGACAGTGATGGCGTTGGGGGCGGATCCAGGAGAAGTCAGGGCAGTTTCCCGCTGTGAGTGTTGTTAGCTATCTATGAATGAGCGTTGGTGGAAGGGTCAACTTACGTTCTCGTTACCAGCTGCCACAACGGGGACAACGCCAGCCTTGAAAAGAGCTTCAATAGCACGGTTGATAGCCTCAGACTTGTCACCACCGAGAGACATGTTCATAACAGCCTTGCCGGCACGGTTGTTCTTCTTGACATCGTCAACGACGAACTGCATGCCCTGAAGGACACCAGAGTTGCTACCACCGCCCGAGGCGTCGAGAACCTTGACGGCAACAAGGTCAACCTTCTTGGCGACACCAAAGGTAGCACCACCAATGGTACCAGCAACGTGACTGCCGTGACCGTTCTCGTCGTCATCCTGTTCAGTTAGCTTCAGGTCTAGTCTCACGAGATATCTGGTGTACTTACGACATTGTCAATGAAGTTGCCTCCGAAAGTGGCACGACCCTCAAACTCGCTGTGGTCGACCTTGATACCAGTGTCGACAACGTAAGCAGTGATACCCTCACCAGCGGAGTCGTCGAAGATGTAGTTCTCCTGGTCGGCCTGAGCGTGGGAGAGACGGTTAAGACCAGGGGGTGCGTTGACTTGGGCAATGGCAGCGTTGAGCTGGACACGGGTGTCGGCCTCGATGTATGCAACCTCGTCGGACTTGAAGAGATCCTGGACCATCATGTCATCAGCATCAAGGGACATGGCACGCCATGTGTTCATGCGGAAGGACTTGATCGAAGTGGACATGGCCTGGCCGATGGAGCTTCGCTTGTTGAGGTTTCGCTTCTTGATGGCAGAGGCAATAGAGAACTCCTTGGCGGCGATGGCGTCGTCATCAAAGGTGTCGTTGTAGACAACGATGTATCGGTTAGGGATAATGTTAAGAGAGTCAGGGTTAGAAAGCATAGGTCGAAGGAAAGCGCTGATTCCCATCTTCTTGTCGAGCTCTTCGCCAAGTCCGCCACCAATATCGCTACCGACAGCTTCGGCCATGTTACCAATGGACTGAGCAACATCCACGGGGGCCGCGGTGGCCAAGGGGGCTGCAATGAGCAGAGAGGCGAGGAAAGTCTTGAGGAAAGCCATGATGAATTGAATGTTCGTTTTGTGGTTAAAATTGTTTGAAAAGGGTTATGTTGAAGTGAGAGAAATGTGAAGTGGTTCCAGCCGTTTCACTCTGTTGGGAACTCGATCGTATAATAAACCGGGCTCGGATTGGAAGGAAGGTGAGCTTTGTATTGGCAAACAAAGCAGTAAGAGAGTGCTAGAGGAGTGAGGCGATCAACGCTCCTCTCGTGATGTCTGAATAAGGACCGGTCGTGTGAGTGTTCGCAAGTTTGCGATACACAGTTCAGAATAAACAATGAATGTGAGAAGGATTAAATCTAATTGTCACTGACTAGCAGGTACAAAGAGGAAATGGAAATAGGGAAAGGAAGAATGAGAAAATAATAAAAAGACTCAAAGAGACGTCTTCCAAACAATGAATAACCCGAACAATAGAATGAGAATGGCCGTCCAGCAGCAAACAATGGGTGGGAGAAGTGGGTTTAATAGGAGAATATCGAACAATAGAATATCGCCTTCTGACTGGTGGCCTGGATATTTCAGATCAAGCTTCAGGAGGGAGCCGCAAGATCCATGGCGGGGATGCGGCGCTAGGGGTCGTGGGCCTAAGGTTTCGGCGTCAGGGACCAGGGACCAGGGCCCCCAAGTGTTAAACTGTTTAGTATTAGTGTATAGAAGCCTGTTTGTATGTACGACGATACGTACAGAGTCGCCAAGTCAAACGCCAGAGCCTAACTCCAAGAACCCCCTAGAATTCTCAGATTTTCTCTTCTCGGTGGGTTTGTTAATGCATATGCCTGTTCAGTCAGCTTGTTTACTCACATCAGAGCTGAATATAGCCAAATATCTGGCACACTTGCAGTGGCAGTGAGTCGGGTGCGAAACCATATCTGCTTTGAATCAGTCATAATGGTGTTTACAACTGCAAGGGCATCTGATCGAGAGTCATGGTTGATTGGTATACCTAAAATTGGTGTTTGGGTGCTGTTTCTCGACAGTACCGAAGCAGGCGCAACATCGGCTCTCGTCCGCGAGGCATTGGGCGAGAAGAACCGTTAATATCGCCCACAAACCGTGGCCCCAGTCAGTACCGCCAATGATAAGCAGTTAAAGCCGCCTCACAGCTGTAATTTTGGATAACTGGAGCGGCACCCGTTGTACGGTAGATGGCCATGGAATCTATGCTCCGACTGCTCATAGCGGCAAGCTTAGTGATAAGCTAATCTAGATGGCCCAAGCAAGGGGTTGTGAAAATCAAATGCCTCCTTCGAGATAGTTGTGCCCTTGGCTACTCAGGTAGCTTGTGCTATCATCAGCTAGTCTCTGCAGCCCAACCCCAGAGATTCACATCTCCAGACGAAGCCGCATCTACCAGGCCAAGCCTCAAGCCAAGGATAATGCCGAGAAACATTGACTATGCCTCAGGGCATCATCACCAGTAAAAAAAAAATGGTTTTGTGCCTCCTTTGAGAAACCTCAATAACGCAGTACAATTGGCGGCCAACGCAAAACCCCAATGTCACATCATTACCGAGATCCACTCACTGGAAACCAGCCAAGCCCATGTTGCCCTTTAAGCCATCCAAGAATCGGCGCTTGGTGACCCCTGGGCTACCCCTGTCAATCACAAGTTTGAAACAGCGATACCAGGCTTTGGCGTCTGCACCTGCAAGGCACAAGTTGATTTGGTTGGTCTGTGAAGTCTTTTACCACGCGGCGTCTTATATCCAAACGACCCTTATTCCAAGCGCCGTGGATAACAAACGCTATATGTCGCTGAAGTCGGAGTGATACGTGTCCAAGGTAGTACAGTGGCTTTGTTCTGTTTGTGCGCTTGTTTTGTTTTGGCGTGTTCCAGAGAAAGGTTTTGCAACTGTTCAGGACGGTCTTGCTAGCGTCTTGGGCTCACCGTTAACAAATGACCCAGGGGCTGTCTGGACATTCCTGAAGGGGCATCTGATGGCCGAACACAGCAGATGACGAGCATGTATAATCCTGGGCTGTCGGGGATAAAACAGGCAAGATGCTATGCAGCTCACGGGCCCATAGCGTCTCGAAGTTGACAAGGACAAGGTTTCCGCGTCAAGTTTTGGTGTGGCTCAGAGTCAAGGAAGGCTAGTTATCGATCTTGAGACAACCTCGGAGAAATCGACCTGCTCTAACAAGTCAAGCAATAAAGTGGACTTCGTCTGCTCTTTGTCATTGCTTTTTTCGATGGATAGGTAAACTAGTATTTGCGTGACGAGACGACATGGGATAAGGCGAGAGTGGGTTGAGCATCGTTGAAACACGAGTCAGGATCGAAGCGATGGTTACCTGGTGCTGGCCAGGTTGGATGGAATGATTGATTCCAAGTCTGCGTTTTGTGAATAGCTTCTGTTTCTGATGTCGATGTTTCAGTAACGTAGCAGCCCAGTGATTTACTGTTTGGTGCCTTAGGTAAGTAGGTGCAGGCGAGGAAGTCACCTGCCCGCCCCTTCCTTCCTACTTTATGATTACATCCATGTTATTAGCGATAGCGGCGATCAAGGGAAGGAGCGTCTCCAAAAATACTGACCGGCTTCTAAACGTGGATCCGCCGAGGAAAGTATAATAAATTGCCAAGCTTATTCGGACGACGAATCATTTATATGCCAGGTACCAAAACTACATGCCATCCTTCATAAACACTTGTATACTAAGTTAAAAACAAACTGTAAAATTATGCTTACGAAATAACGTATTTTCCATTGTATGATCGTCTTTAATGTTCAAGTATTTTTGGTGTTTTGAGATGACGACGCTCTGAAACCTGCAGAATCGCATCTAAAGAGTCTCGATTGTCTCAAGAATAACTTGACACGCAGTGATCCTTGTCCTATATCAGACCTCACCCACAGAAAGGGCCCAGTAATTACCACCACCAAAAATGACATGAGAATTCGGGAAACCGGCAACTGATTGCGCACCTGTTTCGATCTTGTGCAAATCTGTTTAATTTTCCGTGAAGCGATGCAACATGATCAACATGCTGGAGTCATAATGTGTTGGGTATTGCTTGTTTTTCACATTGCTTGACACAAGGCGGAGATCCACGGAAATTATGGCTGCTTCAGTACCCCATATACGCATTCAATACACTGATGCTTCTACTCTATTGGTCTTTTACGCGAATTCATTCTATTCCTCTTCGTGCCAAGTCCATGTGGAATATCCGTACCTGAGACTATACCCAGAGGCGCAGAAATGAAGGACAACACAGCCAGGGGCTGCACAACCTACAATAGAAGGTCGAGTTTTATCCCAGGATATATCATGAAGATCACTTATAATAATCACGAGCGTAAAATCGGCTACAGATGAAGTACCCCTTAACTGGAAACTTAGGCGCGCCAACGATCACATGGCGGCTATAATCTTCGCTTCGTTTGGATGAATTGCCTGCATTGACAACAAAGCACTGATACATATAACGTCGAGAATCCCCAAACACCTAGCCCGATGCAGCATATATGTCCTCGAAGTTAGATGCCGAGGTCTTCTTCTGTCCGAAAAAGGGCCCTGGCCGCGATATTTTGAAGCTGGGCCGCCTCAACCTCACGCTTCACATTTCATGCGCCCCTTTTCAGCCAAGAAGCTAACCTTCTAGACCATTGCAAATATCAATGTGCTGTTCTACAGGCAGAAGAACTAGTGCCGCCAAAGAGCGAGGGTCTTGATGGCTCGTTCCTGCAATAGGTTCTCCAGAGCTCTTCCTTCAGCTTCTTTTGACGTTGACTTGGAGTTGAAGGCTTGGTCTTCGTGCAATGCCTCCCAGGCTTAACATTCTCAGCGAACTGTTGAAATCGCACATCGAGCCAAATACCTTAAGCGTCAGTCACAGACGTCACATTAAGAATCAACAATATCTGGTTCGACCAAGCTGCCGAACGAAAGTCACAATACCTATTCGACGACTTGGTTCTAATTGAGGCACTAATATGACTCCCAAAGCTCAAGTTAACTCTCAGGCATGAAGAGCTCTAGATATTAACTGGTAGCGTTTCTCTATTCACGCTTCATCGGTATACAATCGTTCTAATCATGACATCCACGTTCATATGAGCACGAGAGATTTCGGCGAGGTATATTGATAATGTATGCCACCAAATTGCTTCAGGAGCAACAAAACTCAAGGATGGACATGATGCAAATTGCAGAGTCAGTTATTCACATCTTCTCTATAGAGAAATCAGGAGTTTCAAACGTAGATAGTAAAACATACTCTTATTTCTTTACTGTTAAACTCATATCTCTTTATTGATCGAATGAGTACTTCATTTATACTCTTATTTCTACACAGAGCGCGGTTCATAATATCAAACGCTCCTCGCCCATATCACCGACCAGACGGTCATACGGAATAGCCGAAGTTCGGGTCCGATTTCAAGTTAACGTACTATGGCTTATAAAGTCAAAGTGAGTCACAGCATGGTGCAACATCGGCGTTGGAGTGACTCGGTGCGGAAGACCGGCGCCGAGAAGTGTTGATCTGATGCCGAGGAGCGGGGTTAAGAGTCCTTCTCCATCTCAAGACTCCCGGTCCGATATCAATTCTATATAACATCGAAGTTAGTATCAGATTGAGCACAGTCTTTGAATTATACAAAATTCACCTTATACTCCGAGCCTAAACAATACTATCCATTTCAGCGCCAGTATTCACTCCTCGTGTTAATATCAAAATGCCTAACTACTCCGTTATCGAGACAACTCTGGCTTCTATAGCCGCAAGCTCGCCAACGATTGAGCTTCTTCGTGATCTACACAAGCAAGCCCTCGACGAGCCAGCCTACGTCAGTACAGATGGGCCTGCGTCTACCGCTCTTGACAAGTTTGTCGCTCTGGATCCTGACAAGTGCGCATTCGTCTATCTCCTACTTCGATCTATGAAGGCACGCTTTGTCGTCGAGGCAGGAACATCGTTTGGTGTCAGTACTATCTATCTCGCTCTAGCAGTTGCACAAAACTCTGGTTCGCAGCCAGGAAAGGTCATTGCTACAGAGAATGAGCCTACCAAGGCTGCCCGGGCTCGCGAATACTGGGGTCGAGCGGGTGATGATATCGAAAAGTTTATTGAATTACGAGAGGGTGATTTGCGCGAGACTCTCGAGACAGATTTGCCGGAGCAGGTAGATTTCTTGCTTCTTGACAGTGAGTTGGTTTTCGATCTCGTTACGAGATTGCTTGTCTGGAAACTGTTGCTGATCAAGTTGTAGTTTGGACTCCGCTGGCTCTCCCTACGCTCAAGCTGGTTCAGCCGCGTATGCAACCAGGTGCTGCAGTGGTTGTAGATAACACTGATGCCGCCAAGTCGGGTTATAAGGAGCTCATGGCCTATTTGGAGGATGGTGCGAACGGTTTCAAGATCTCGACTGTTCCATACTCTGGAGGCCTTTTGGTGGCAGTTTATGTCGGCAACTAATCCAGCAAGATATGCTGAATCCATGGTGGCTAGTGATTCTTCCAGCTGTAGTTCTGATATGAAATTATTTAGAAAAGTCGTAGCTGTGGGTATGTGAGGAACGGATGAGATGTTGTTGAATGCTCCGACGATGATTTCCCTCTTCAGAAGGTGGGTTTCGGCATTTGCGTTATGGAGAAGTTATCAACTTTGTGTTGATAAGACAGGGATTATCATGCAGCAGGAAGATCATTCGGCAATTGAAGAGAGTGACGAATTACCCGGGCGGTAAGATATCTAAGAACTTGTAGTTCGTTTAGTATAGATAGGAAGCTGCTTTTGCGAAACCAATATGGCAATGCCACGACTCAAGTTTGACGCCCGTGAAAAGCTGTGGTATAGGGTAACGGAGATCGAAATTTCATGGTCCAGGGCACAGATTGCCATGGCCAATTATCGATGCAAACAAGAGTCTCTGATGTTATGGAGGCTCATTTCAAGAACAATCAGCCATGTTTCAGATAATCAGACAATTCAGCTGGTTGCTCGGTCCAACTGTGCACATTTGCTTCTGGAATGAATCATCGATAGTGTCTGGGACTAGCGAGTCGATAGATAACCCGTCAACAGGAAGAAACGGGAATAAGAAAACAGATCGAGTCTGGCGCGACGCTAACAGATGATTCCATGTTCAGGGTCTTGCAGGGGGGGTTGGGGTCATGAAAAACAGACATTTTCCTTTGCTTCTACGAGAGGATAGGTACCTGTGATGTGATATGATGAGATTGGACTAGACTAGAATTATTGGGCAGTTCTGCGTCTTGTGCCCAAATGACGTGATAAAAGTTGCTGATTCAGTTGGTGCATTAGCATTAGTTGGGCAAAACGTCAGGTAGGCTGAAAGCTGCCCGCCAGGCCCAAAGTGAGGCGCCCATTGCCCTGGGCTGTCCACTGTATTTGGCTTCTAAAGAGTGGAGGTTAACGTTGCGGAGAAGCCCGAGCCGATCATAACTTACATTTGTTGTTGGATGAGTAAAAAAACAAAGAGTCCTCAAATTAATTTCTGTTTCAATGTTATCATATTTGTTGCCATGGAAGCATTATCTGGTTACCAGCAGCAGAATTCCTCTTGCACATGCCTTTCTTTTAGGTGTGGGCCACTGTACATGTGCTTGCTGCAGCACAGTGGACTCCCCGTTGCCGCTAAGAAGCACGCGACCTCCACAGTGAGGTTAGGTTGGGTTCGGTTCTTGATAAAGATCCATTTTGGAGGAAGAATGGCAGCGGCAGTTAAGGAATAATACTTATTACCACAGTATAGCATCAGTCATGTGCTTTTTTTTTTTGATTGAGCCTTGGAGAGATAAGATGCCGATCGATGTTCACGGCCACGTCGTCGTCGTCACCTCAGAGATCACCCACACAAAAACAAAAACATTGGATGTCTGGATGTCAGGATGCCATGGGTGTAAAACAAAGCATCTTTATGTATCCATGCATAGCTGACAATGAGTATTGAGCATATGCACACATACATGCAGACATTTCTTCAAGTTGAATGGATGACATCTTGGTGCCGTAGTTATCCGTAATCGTACAATACTACTACTAATAATAAACAAGGTAGGTCTGGAGTTAAGTGAGGGGTTCTAGGTAGTAGTTCGCATTTGCGCGGGTTGTTTAGCTCTGTAGGCTCTGCGCTGTACTTGCTGCGCTGTGTGTTGCGCTGTGCTAATCAACGCCTCCCAAACCTACCCCAATCTCAATCTCAATCTCAATCTCAAATACCAATCAACCTAACCACACCCAAACTTGCTCTCATCTAACTTTCCTCCCCCTTCCTTTTTTTTACATATACATTCTCTTCCACGAGGCAGTCAAATTTTCCATCTCGTAACCTCATATTATCGATCGATCGACCCTGGTTTCGGCATTTCCATCGTATCGGGTCTCGTCTCGTGTCGTATCATATCCAGCCGTCACTCATCACATTTCCTTTTTTATTACTACCATCCCCCCTCCCTGGAAACACGCCCAAAGGTCTAGGCCTCTCCTTCTCTTCTCATCCATTCATCAATCCCTCCCTCCCGTTCGTTCCCTCTCCCGTCTCTGTGTACTGCGCTGTGCATACTTCGGTACATCCGCAAACTTGAAGGGCTTAATCTCCAGCCCTGCATTCACCTCTGTTTGCCAACCAACGGGACTTTGCTCCGTCGCCTCATTTATTTCGACCGTTTTACCTGCCTACTCGTCCAGCAGCCGGTGCTTCAACGTCTGCCCGATTGCCGTAACCTGAAAGTGCTTCGACCCTCTGAGATGCGATACGGGCCGGCCTTGGAGGCATCTTATGGAGCATATTAAACCGTTGTCCGATAACGACATCGATATGGGAGACTCTATCAGCGAACCCATGGACACCACCGATGACGGCCATACTGGCCCCCGTGCGCCTTGTCCTACCTCCGTTGCTGCATCCGCCCTTCTACCCATCCGAGATGGTTATTCACCACGGAGAACCGACTTTGGCGATAACCGAGACGACGATGCGGATTCCGATACTGAATTCGCCTCCATCATGGCCTCATCCATGCTGAACGGCATTCACAACACCGCTTCCAACCCCGTCTCTCCGGGCTCTTCCAGCCCTTCTCACGACCAAGCCAAGACATCCGATTTCGTCCCTCCCACGAGACCGAGCAGCACGCCGTTTCCTCATCCCGATCACCGACATTCTAAGCCATGTTGTCTGAATGGCTTTTCGCACGGCGCCGACGAGAATCCTGCCGCGGATTCCGCGGCTTCATCCGACACTGAGCCCGTCATTTCACACCCAGAAACCAACTTCAACGATCTACCGATTGAGGTTCATGAAGCCATTCTAGACCACCTGTTTGGGTACCGTGTTTCCGCTACATCTCGAAGCTCCATGGCCGTATCGAGTATTAGCAAGAGCTGGGGAACAGCGCTTAGACACTCAAGGAGAAGGGAATTGACCGCACTGGCGCTTGTGAGCGACATCTGGAGAGTTCTCGTCCAGCAGCGACTTTATCGACATATCAAACTCAAGGCGACCGTGGATTGCCTGGAAGATGCCATGGTGCACTTGGCAATGCACGAGCATTTGCAAACCTATGTCAAGCATATCGAGATCTGGTTCCCCGTTTTCCAGCCCACCTATGGTCCAGTCGCTCTATCTAACAGTCTGACGCTACCGACGGTGACAATGGAAGGATTGACCAACGCCACATACACTTTGCCAGGTAACAACTGCACCCTTGAGCAGGTCTTCCAATTTGTCGGACAAACTCTACCCCAGACAAGAGTTTTGACATTGGAGGGAGGCGAGCGACGCAAGGCTCCGAGAGTCCTTCACTTTCCCGAACAAAGGATTGATCCAGCTATTTACAAATCGCTGCCAACACTTCATTCGGTGCAAACCCTCGTGACAAGAGGCCAATGGAATCTCATGAGGGATAACCAGGACTTTGCAACAGTTCTGAACGCGCTACCAGGTCTTTACGAGTGGCAGGGTTCGTATAGTAAACCGAAGTCTAAGAGCTACATTACAATGGCCGAGTTTCTTCCACAACTGCCGCGCCATATCACGAATCTGAGCGTTTGCCTCGAGAGTGACTACCGCCGAGAAGGAGTCATGCCTCCATTCTACTCCAAGGTTGTCCAAAAGACACACATCTGCGCAAGAATGGCCGAGACGCTACCCTTTCTGGAGCACTTTGCGTATACTGGTCGTGTTTGCCATCAATTCTTTGACATAGCGACGCGATTGACAGATTCACGAGACTATCGACTTAAGACGCTGGACCTGACTGTCAAGAATTGCTGTCGCTATAACACTAGCTTCCACGAGGCTGGTTCTGGTATTCAAGATATGGGGTTCATCGATGCGTTTGAGAGGCTGGTGCTGTCAGCGATTCGAGCGCTGGAAAAGCTCAAAGGGGTGGTTTACCTGAGGATTCGATTTGTTGATCTCGGTACGTTCGACTGATGACCTTATTGTATATTATTTACTAACGTGCTTGCAGATTCTGTTCTGCCACCTCTCAATCCCTTCTTCATCATGCGCAACGGTGCATGCTCTGGAGTGTGGAGTGAGAGAATCTTGGCCGAGATGGGACGCGTCCGCCCCGATGTTCATTTTACAGAATTGAGTGAGTCATTTGGCAACATCGTCTACAACAAAGATGGAAGAATGGTCATTACGCCCGAGCCCCCGAAGACGAAGATTACATCGCTCAAATTATCAAACTACCGCTCCCTCGCGACAGGCATCACAATCCAGTAGGCAGATTAAGCCAGCACATTGGTGCGGACAGGATTTTGAGAGGCCTTCTCCACTCTCAGCATGAATCATTTTTTGTTTCGCATTGTTATTGTTATTTCTTTTTTGGGCAGGCGTTCAAGGACTGGACCATTGGTCGAAAGGACGCTGTTAATCGAACCACATACCCAGGAGGTGGGAGTTACGAGGGCGCATGGACACATGGGAATGGCGGACTTGGCTTTGAGAAGAATTTGCTTGGGATTTGTCAAAAAATCATGAAGGATGGAAGAGAAAGTAGCGCGATTATTATCTGTAGGACGCGACTTCCATATACCCTCTGGCGATTTGGGATTGTAATTGATGAATAAGATTGTCTGATGTTCAGTTTCTATATCTCGCTAATGTACATACTTTCATCACCCACCAAATTTTAACGCCGTCAAGATAAATGGTCAGCGATATAGTCTACTCAACATGGAACTTGACAGTTGATCTAGTCGACTGACGAGCGCCGTCACTGATAATTACGCCCAAGATCCAACAGTTGACCAGGAAAAAGACAACCGAGGAAAGCCAAAGGCCCGGGTAAAATGTACTGACGCCGAGAAACTCGAGCTCGTATCCTTGTTGCAACCAAGCTGCCTGAGAGACAATCCAGAGCAACAGTGCAAAGATGCCGAGCTTGCCATTGCGTAGGAAGGATGAGTTGGGGAGATAGAGGGGTAAGAAGATCATGTACCAAAGGAAGTACTGTTACACAGCATAAGCGAATGGAGGTTGGTTGTGAGAGGGGGTTGCTTACCTGAGAAGTGCAAACCTTGTTGAATGTAACAAAGGCAAAGGTCTGAGCCATCATGGATGTCGCAAGATCGCGCTTGGCGAGGGCGAGAGGGATAAGAACGCATGATAAAAGGAGCTGCGGGAGAAAAGCAAATGACTCGATACGGAACGCAGGTGCTGCGTGAGCGGGGGTTGCGGATGTGAGATACAGCAAGACGTTGTAGGGCGAGAAGTTGTGGCGATGATCAATCCTTGTAACGTGATGAAAGTAAGTATGAACAAGGAACGGAGTCTCATAACTAAGAATTGGTTAGTTGAAGGAACGTTAAGACCTGTGTAAGGAAACTTACATAGCAAACATGACGAGATTAAGAATCATGAAGGTTATGAGGCTGAGAAGACCAAACTTGAGACGATCTGGTGTGAAGAAGTTTGCGACTGCATCTTTGACCGATGAAGACTGAGGAGCAGGCTTTGTCTCCTTTCCCAAACGCGCATCATCCATCCACCAGACAATCGCCGGTGCGTAGATGAAGGGATAGATCTTGAAGTGAACCGACAGTCCCAGAATGATAGCCGCAAGGCTGAACTTTTGCCTATCAACAGCCCATAGTAAACCCATAGTCAAAACTCCCAACAGACCCTCCGAGCTTCCGCGAGTGCTGATAGTCGCAACCATTGGGTTCCATAACCACAAAGCAGAGAATCCTCCAGCGGTGGCCTCATCCATACCCCTTCTTCTAAGCACGCGCAGAATAAGCCACCCTGCGAGAAGATCTGCCGCAGCAAAGACGAGCTTGCCGAAGGCGGGGAAGCGAACAGTCGGGAGTAAAATCCAGGCTAGGAGAGGCGTGTAACGGTATGTGTCGCGGGCGTACGGCGATTGACCATCTGCAACAAAGCGCGAAGCGTCGGTGAAGACGAGATAGTCAATGTCTGTGTATTTTAGAGCTGAGTGAGCATCTTGGTAGATGCCATAGAAGAGAAGACCTAGTCGTAGGAGGAGCGATATAGTGAAGAGAGGCGTTGTGCGCAGGAAGGGGGCTATTGAGGGCATTGTGAAAGATTGATATGAGATTTGGTGAAGGTGACAGCTGGCGGTGAGTATGTGCGTGAGATGAGCAGATATTGAAATATGGTGAGATGTTAGTACACCATTTCTTATAGACCAGTTACTCTCGATGAGGTTATCTCAGTTTGATTCAAAGTGTTGTCGTGTGCCAGTCAATGGCAGGTTTTTGATGACAAACAATGAAGTTTCACACTCGAAGCGTGTTGAGCTCTCGAGGTGAACTGCCAAAAATGGACAGCTCACAATTTCAACGTCACATCCCTGCAAACCCGCACTAACAAATCAGGACCCGCCTTCAAACTAACCTCCGACATCATCAACCACCGAGTTCAGAAAAAAAGAGCTTCACTTAAACAACCGATTCTTCTTATTCAATCTCAGCGATGTCAAGCGGCGTTAAGAGAGACCGCGACGGCAACGCTCGTGCTAAGAATGCGGGCCCGCCGAAGCAGTCTGGGCCAAAGGGGAGGTTTCATGATATGTTTGAAGGTTTCCGCGATGAGCTTGATGAGCATCATGATCGACGGGAGAGAATCGTGAAGGCTTCGCGAGATGTTACGGCTATGAGCAAGAAGATGTGAGTTTTCTGAGAGTATTACTGTAAAATTGAGAAATTGCTGACAAAATTATAGCATTTTTACACTTCAGAGGTGAGAGCTCATCTCAGATCAATCTCAGTGAAGTCTGCCTGCTCACACATAACAGAGTCAAACATCTCAACAAAGACTTCCCTCCTCACATTCAACAAGACATAGATACTCGTCTTGAGGAAATCGCCAAAATTCTCAGCGCTATCGCCCCCGATCTGCAAAACGTCAACCGCTACCGCTACACCTCTCCCCTGCGATGCCTTGAAGAATTCGTCGAGGCGCTGTCTTTCGCACACTACCTCCGCCACCAAACTATCATCACTCCCACACAGGCCCAAGCCGCTATGCCAGCGGATATGTCTCTGACGCCGCATGATTACATGTATGGTATTTTCGATCTCTTTGGCGAACTGATGCGCTTCGCGACTGTCACGACAGCCCAGACGGGCGAGTTGGCCGGCAACGGCGAACGAAACATCATGGGCGATATTCAAGAGCTTGGATGCGAGTTTGAGATTTTGCCTGATGTGCCTACCAAGGACTGGAGGGGTAAGATGGGTGCGATGAGGCAGAGTGTCAAGAAGGTTGAGAAGCTGGGCTATGGACTGGTGGTGAGAGGCAGTGAGAGGCCCAAGGGTTGGGTGCCGGATATGAAGGATGATGCGCCTGAGCCTACATCGCCGTGATGATGAAAATTACGGCTTGATGTGATGGAAGCAGTGGAAGGGGATGCTTGTTGTGAGAGACATCATTTTTGCTATGTGGTTGAATTGCTGGAGCTGGGAGCTCTGATATCGATGGATGTCTGTCTGGCTTGATTATAGCCGGGTCACCACACTTGCTGGAACATAAGAAAACGATAGCTTTATGTTAAAAGATAAACAATGGTTCTTTTTGCTGCATGAAACCTGGACCCGACCTGAGTATATAGAACAACCCCGTGACTATTGTTCTACAGTGATTGAATGGGAATGTCAAATATACTGTGGTGCAAGAGGCTCTGGTGGCAATATTTTCCATGCATTGATTCAGCTTTTACCTAACAATAAAGGACAAATTACACAAGTCATGTTCCGTATTGTTGACTGACAGTTGTTGGCAGCAAAAGTTGCTTCATCCATGTGCAGGCAACCGATCCACAGCGGTGGTCTGGAACAAGGAGAAGTAGAAAACACCAATAATCACTTTGCGCTGAATGTATGGAAATTGCCTGGGTATTGATCCAGTGAGTAACTGTCCTGTTTTCTTTGCACTCTGCCATTGTTCGCTACTTTCATCCCCCACCATCAATCAACCACTGCCTGTTCCTCACACACCACAACGCACTCCCTTCATCTCAACCACTCCGGAACAAAAACTTGGATCAAATTTTGCTTTACACAAATCATCAGTTCTAATTCAGTATTTCGAGAGTATCGTCGGCTCTTTGATCGCGCCGACGACGACTCGAAATTATTTCTTGATTGCCTGCGTTTTCAGGCTTCTACCTAATCATTCCATCTTCCCCTCCTACAACACAACACCACAGCAACGCGCTTCTCCAAACCTCACCCTGGGGCCCTCACGCCACTCAAACTGCCAGTCCTAGACGCTTGTTGACTGATCTCTCCTATTCTCCAGATCGCGCGCCTCTCTTGGCCTATCCGCATTTCGGCGTTGACGCTTTGGGTCTAGGGGTTTTCTCTCCCAAGTCTCACACGACAACAAATGACGATTTAGAGATGCAGACCTGGAACTCGTCTATGGGCGAGATGCCTGCAGGAGGCTGCCAAAATCATATGCAGCCGCCCGGTCATGGCCAGATCATCCCACAGAACATCCCCTCAATGCATCAATTCAAACCACCCGCCGCTGTGAGAACCGAAATCGCAGAACCTCTATGTCGTCGAACTACTTTCTTCGTCAATGTAGACTGGCGAATGGGCGCAACTCTTGCTACCGCTACCAACATTGTCGGCCAGATGTACGTTGAGTGCATGGAGCCTATTGAGAGACTTCATCCGTACCCCGTCATTCTCATCCACGGAGACTTCCACACTGGTCAGGTAATCACGAACCCTTCTCCCCTTGAAATTGACAGATACTAACTCTCCATAGGTTTAGACAACCAAGCCAGATGGTCAGTCAGGGTGGGCTTCTTTCTTCCTCAAGAAAGGATTTCAGGTCATGATCGTCGACGTGCCGCCGTCCGGCCGTTCCAACTTTCTTACGACTTCCCACTACCTTCACAGAGAGGTGGGATTGAACTCGAGTTCGCTAAAAGCATCAGCAGTTGAAGCTGCGCTTACTGCACCTAGTAAACCCAGAGCTCCCGGTGTGCCTCTCCAGTATGAGAGAGCAGCGTTCCACAACAAGTGGCCAGGCGTAAGCGAATAAACCCAGCATTGTTCATGAGCACTTACTGATAATGCACAGACTGGACAACGCGGAGATCCTATATTTGCCAGGTATTGTGCTTCCTTGTCCACTCTTCACCTCAGCAAGGTTGAACGACAGTCGCTCGCCCAAAACGCACTCCAGGCTCTTTTGCGCCAAGTTGGAAAGTCGATCCTCGTTGGCGAAGGCTCTGGCGGAAATGCGACTTGGCTAGCAGCTGATGTCGAGCCTGATCTTGTCGCTGCGGCTATTGCTATTGAGCCTGTGGGACCTCCTTTTGGAACAGCATGCCCTAAGGAAGGCAATCCCTTTCGCAGATACAGCCCCTTCATTGAGAAAGAAGAGGGAACGCGAATCTACGGACTCGCCGATATCCCTATCACCTATGATCCTCCTGCTCACCCTCATGAAGGATACGACCCTCCTGCGAGAGAACCTCTAGACTTGGTTAAAGTCATAGCACCAGATGGGCGAAGTGAATGCTTCATGCAACGCCGTCTTGATTACATGGAAAAATCAAATGGAAGACCGAGCAATAGAGTCCGTCAACTCATCAACATCAAGAAGGTTCCTTGCATGGTTGTCACCGCGCACGCCAGCTCGCATGCCATGTACGATTGGGCGGTGGTCGCATTCATGATGCAAGCCGGTGTCCAAGTCGACTGGGTCCGGCTTGAGGACGTGAAAATCGAAGGCAATGGACATCTAATGTTCCTCGAAACCAACAGCGATCAGATTGCTCAGGTAGTGCTGGATTGGATCATGAAGAAAGCGACTCCCGAGACTTTTTTGGATATGCCGAGCAGTATCCCTGTGCCAGAACCAACGGACCTTACTGAAATGATTGAGCAATCCCAGCTGCACGATCTGCCGAGCGTCATCCCTAGCAGCTTGCCTTCTCCCGGTCAAATGTTACAATTCGCACGCACTTTACCAATAGATTACGCCGCAATTGAAGCAGAACCTCTGAGAACACCTCAAGCTCCAAGCTTTGAAGTGGCACGAAGTCGTCCAATTGAGACGCCGCACTTCCCATCACTTGAAGATTCAAGCAAGCGACCAGCTATGTCTTCAGGGCAAACAACTGTGAGCATGAACGAGCATCATGAGTCGCCTCATCCGCGTAAATCTTCCGGGCACAGTCACAAGCGAGTAAAATTCGAACTTCCAGCTGAGACGTCCACTCCGTCGTCCACGTCTTCCTCGTTACCTCAATCGAACCAGATGTCTTCCGAGCAGCCGCAGCTGCAGGAGCGGCCTCAACCGGCTTCTCAAGCTTCTCAGCAGCCGGGCCACGTATCGGTAATAGACTTCGGCATGCCTGACATTTCCATGATGAGACCTGCTCATCCAGAAGGTCCCGCTAGACTGAGACAGCAGGAGAACAGAAGCACTCGCTCTCCTTTGGCGAGTCCTGCTTTTAGCCTCTCTTCTTACGAGCAAGCTCCCAACCCTTTCACCCACCGACCCTGTAGTTCATCTGATGAGTTGTCTCTTGTACAGCAATCCAGCCCAGCATACAGAGAAAACCAGCGTAATTACAGTTTGAACAACGCTCACACAACAGCTCGATTCGAACGTAACCCCGGAACCGCTGAGGAGTCCATCGCTGCAATGGCCTTGAACAACCCAAGCCGCGCTGGCTCTGGTTTGTCCTACCCATCTTTGATGACAAGCCAATCTTACCGATCGGCCACTGTTCAGCCGCAGCAACAAATCCCATATCTTGGACAATTGGGTAATTCTCCTACAGTAACCTCAGAAGCAGAGTTCCGACCACTGTCAACTCCCACCGCCGCTGGACAATCGATGAGTATGGCAGGTCCAGACCCCCTGTTCACTCCTCTGGCGCCATTTTCAGGACAAAGTGGCCAGGAGCAGAACCATTTTGGCGTCTATCCACAGATGACGCCTCCCAGTCCATCTCCAATGCCTAGACAGTCGCTGTTGAACCCGCTATCGTACAATCTCGACACCGGGTCGCCTCACCTGGCCCAATCACAGCACAAGCCGACTCCCAGATAAAAGATTGAAGTTTCTCGGAATACTTTGAGAGTAATATGGAAGATTTTTGGCAGGGTCAGATTTGCTGCTGAGATAGGCGTACTCCGGGAAGAATACTGGGGTGATGAAATTCATAGTGATCTAGGAGATTAATACAAGTGGGAGATATAACTCGACATAGCTTCTTCCAATCTAATAAAATGGAAAGTTTCGATTCTGAATTATTTGAAACTTGTCCTTGTAGAAACAGAAAACATTCAGGACCTTAAACGAAAACTAGATATCCATGTGTAAAGAACCAATCAAGTAAAGGACATCGTATTGTTTTGGTTAAGCTCTAAGCTCTGGTTATCAGTGGGGTTGAGCTTGCACCTACCTGCATTAAGCTGACGCCATGGTTTGCACCGCCACTCGTTCGCAGTTGCCTAAAACGCCACACTTTTCTCATTTAGTACCCCACATGACCGACATGAGCGTATCCCTTGAGCGCCTCGCATCATCGAAGACCATCCCGAACTTTCCATCAGCAAAAGCACTTAAACCTCGAGGCAACCCTTCCACGGACAGTCCGCGACCTTTTTCGACGACCTCGTATTCTCAACTCATAAAAAACCGAAGGAACCTTTGACTGAGAGCCTACTTCATCGCCACTATGGCTTCCAAGACCAAGTACCAGGCAGCGCCCCAGAGCGACCCGGACGACGACTACACCCACGCGCCCCCCGCCTATGCTGAGGGTTCTGCCGCTCGCGATGAGACACAGGGTCTCTTTGGTACGCCCCGCGACAGCGAGGACAACCTCCCCGATGACTTCAAGGTAGGAATAGATGACATTCGTCCTCGATAGTCGGCAAGTCACTGACATCATCTACAGTTCGGCGGCTCTGTAGCTGAGGCTACAGTTGACATTCGCAACCAGTTCGTCCGCAAGGTTTACACCATCCTCACCGTCCAACTCCTTGCCACTGCTGGAGTGAGCAGCCTCACCTTTTTCAGCACCGGTTACAAGGACTGGATCCAAAGTCATCCTGGTGTCGTTTGGGCTTCGGTACGTCCTCTCTCATGCTTGAACCCGATTCACATGAACCGCTAACACGAACATAGCTCTTTGGTTCTATGATCTTTATGGGCCTCACATACTGGAAGCGCAAGTCCTACCCGACCAACCTTCTTTTCCTCTCGCTGTTCACTCTTGCCGAAGCCTACACCATCTCCGTTATAGTGTCCTTCTACAAGACGTCCATTGTTCTAAACGCCGTTGTCCTTACTGCCGGAATCTTTGTCTTCCTGACTCTTTTCGCCTGCCAGACAAAGTACGACTTTACCTCATGGATGCCTTACCTTTTTGGTGCCCTCTGGGGTCTCGTCATCTTCGGTTTCATGGCAATGTTCTTCCCTTACAGCTCCACTGGTGAGCTCATCTATGGTGGTCTTGCCGCTCTTATCTTCAGTGGTTACATCCTCGTCGACACCCAGCTTGTCTTGCGTCACCACCACGTTGAGGAGGAGATTGCCGCTGCCATCAGCCTTTACCTCGACATCATCAACCTCTTCCTTGCCATCTTGCGCATTCTCAACAGCCAGTCTAACAACTAAGCTTGTTGATATACAAAAGTCCCAACGTGGCATAGAAGCAAGAGCTATGACAGTGCAGCTTGACTCTTTGTGCTTAGTTCATCCCGGTATTGCAAAGATTGTGTGTTATACCAGCGGGCTCATTAGAGTCGTATCTTAATATGTATGGATTATAGACGGTTGTCTTTATGAGACCGTAAGAAATGGCGTTTTCTGGAGAGTTTGCCTTCCTTTCATTCGCACCATTTCCTGTAGTAACTCGACATCGGATCGATAAAATAAATCAATATACAGAATTACCCACAACGAATCACAACGTCGATTTTTGGGATGAGGTCAGGCAAACATGAAACAAGAGATCGAATTACAAGAAATATTGAATTTATTTGATATCAGCATTAGAAGGCCAGTAGAAAAAAGAAACAATCAAGGATGTGTCGTCCAAGGATGGACAACGTTGTACGCCCAACGTAAGTCTGACATGACCACAAAATGGCACCAGAACACGGCGAAGGTCCTATACGCCGCTGATCTGCATCCATCGTATCGTAGTGCACGGGTGTCTTCATCCCTCAAGACACTCTATGCAAGCCGTGTTCCTACACTAGCCACGCAAATGGCAATCCTCCCTTGATTATGCTTCTAACAGGCTTGCCACCTGCCATCAGACTCCCACAGCAATGCAGCGGGAGCGTCCTGAATCATCTGATGGATTGCGAGCAGCTAGGCGAAGCAGGTTGGCGATGAAAAAAAGAAAATGACAACTCAGTTATTCAGCAGCAGGGGGAATATTCTCATCTTTCTCTTCAATCATAGGAGAGGAAAAACCAACGCCAGCAATCGACAATAGTCCAACGTCGCATTTTTAAAGCACCGCAAAAGACCTAAAATGTGAAGTGGTAGGTCTAGTTGAGCTGCTCCTCGCCACCATTGGGCTCGGGTGTGCCAGCGTTCTGAGCAGCGGCCTCTCGTTGCATACGAGCCTCGATCTCACGAAGCTGGGACTCGCGAGCCAGAAGCTCCTGTCGCTTCTCGTTGATCTCACGCTGCACCTTGAGTTCGATCTCGCGCAGCTTCTCCTCCTCTCGTCGGAGTTGCTCCTCCTTGAGGCGGACGGACTGGGAAGCAAGGTCCTCAGGGTTCATTGAGCTATCGGCACTAGAGAGGGGTCAGCATTGCATCTTTGCACTAGGTTTTGGTTAAACTCACTTTCCAGAAGCACCGTCGACGGTCTTGGACAGCTTCTCGGTACGGTAGTTCTCGTACAAGAAATCATGGGTAATTTCCTTCAGATCAGCCAAGTGGCTGTGGAGCAGCGCTGATCGAATAGCAAGGAAATCGGAGTGACGAGGGTTGTCAACCTCAACAACACCCCAAGGGTAGTGGCGGGCGCGAACCTTGCGGCCACCAATCTCAACAACATCCTCAGATCCGACAATGGCAAAGGGCATAAGGCCACGGAGCTCGGCGTTCTCCTCAACGGTGTCCTCATCATCCTCCTCAATATCGTAGGGGAAGTTGTAGACGGGAATGCGGTAGTGCTCGATATCCTCCATAACAAGCTTCTTGGACTCGGCAAGCTCAGCGGGGGTGAGTGAATCGGCGCGGCCAATAACGGGGATAACGTTGACACGGGGGGCGAGTCGCTTCATGAGCTCGATGTCGAGTTCTCGGAGACTTGAATTGTTAGTGGGGATCGGGCATTGCTAGAAATGTCAAACACGTACCCATGGCCTGTAGGAGTAATGAAGTAGAGCATAGCATGCACTCGGTTGTCTCTGAATCGAGGGTTACGCTTGATACGGGACTCTTCGGCGAGAATGTCATCGTATTGCCTCTCGAGGTAGCCAACGATCTCTGAAAAGCTAGCTTCGTTGTCAATCTGGTCACCGAAGCCAGGTGTGTCGACAATAGTCAGAGAGATACGAGTACCCTCCTCGTCAAGCTCAAGCTCTATTTCCTGGTCAGTAATCTGTATAAACGCTATCGAAATAGTTGTTGCACCCACCAACAGTGATGGGCTTGATCTTAACACCATCCTCAACGTGCGCGCCGCTAGCATCGTCGGACTCCTTGTGCTCGAGCACGCTCTTTCCGCAGAGAGTGTTGACAAAGGTGGTACGGCCTATTGTATGTGAGCTTTGTTGTTTGTATTCGGTCGCAGGGAGGTGCTGCATGGGCAATTGCAGCTTCTCCATGTGGTAACGTACCAGTGCCTGAAGCACCGCAGACCATCAGGCAAAACTGAATACCCTTCTTGACATTCTTCTTTCGGCGGATCATCTTCTATTGGGGATTAGGTATTAGCCAACTGCAACAGATACACGGTAGTCGCGTGAAGGTTTGGTCCCGTGAACCTTGTGGAAACGGTAGCTTTATCGACGGGAACATTCAACATAACGAACGGGGTCGAAGGGAGGTGGAACATACGCCCATGGACGACATCTTGAAGATCGGTTTCGGAGTGACGGGATGAAGCTTAAAGGTGAATGAGCGGCAACGGTAGGAATATGTCGAGAACACCAACGACTCAAATCGAGTATGGTTTTGCGGTGGTTGAAGTGGAAACTTGGGGAACCTGAACCAAGGGGAAAATGTTAAAGGAGGCTAGGAACCAGGAGAGAAGGATACGGGTCGTGTTGGACTTGGGCTGCTCAAGGGGTTTGGCCAATTTCACACCTGGCCAATCGCTCCTGCTCTGGGATTCAGGGGAAGTACCTAAGCTAGAGTGTCCAGTGTCCCATTATCAGAGAGGGACAGCAGGTGCACCCCTACAAAATCCACACTTTGGGTGCCCCAACGCCCTGTCAAGCCAGACCGCCTTCCCGCCCAAGGGACCACTTAGCGGACCCCCACAGGCCTTGCTGTGGCGCTTGCTTGCAATCAGAGCTCGTCGTTTCGTTTCATCACGTGATAGATCTCCCGCCGCCACGACAACTGGGAATGGGATGTGCAAGAGTGGCTGACTACATCTTGTGGCTATTTGGTACCGTGACGCGGTTAAGTTCAATGTCCAAAGGTCAAGGAAGAGTACCTTTCTCTTACACCAAACATTACCTTGTGTATGTTCCCGTTTTTGTACATGAAATACTTGCATCGTGAAACGTCCTTGTCACTCTCCATAAATCTTTAACTCGAACTTCCTTGGTGTATCATAACGCCCGTCTTCCTCTATAATATACAAGCCCTTCGGTTACGCAGGTACCGTACCAGCTGCATTCACCAAGCAGGTGGATCTGTAAGCGACATCAGATACATTATCAAGGCATAAACTTTGAGTTTATCGAGATTCGAGATGCAACTCTACTTGCAATAACTCTTGTTTGAAACTTCTTTCTGAAGTTTTCACCTCATCCCGAGCTTGAGCGTCGACAAGTCAAGTCCTTAACATTACCCCTCCCGGCTCTTGCGCCGACCTACCTTGACAGATACACATACAGTACTTGCACACATCAAGTCACTCGCTATGAACGTGCGACCACCCATCGAGGCCTCAAGCTCCGAGGCTGTCTTGTCCGTCTCTTTCAACAATGATGCGAGTTGTTTCTCCGTCGGCCTTGATTCTGGTATTTGTGGTAGGTTATAACTGCCATCTTTGCATCTCACTTCGCTGACCGTCATGTCTTAGTCTTCCATACCAAATCATGCCTTCTCAAAGCCTCGAGAGGTAATTTTTCATTCATCAACGTCTTCCATCAGTATTCTCACAGTCCTATAGATTTCAACGCCGGAATCGGCCTCGTTCAGATGATGGGCACGACTAATTACCTGGCTCTAGTTGGTGGTGGCAGGTCGCCCAAGTTTGCTATGAACAAAGTAGGGTTTCTCTCGGAGCTTACTAGAAACATCACTGACTGTACAACAGGCCATAATATGGGACGACATGAAAGGCAAAGTTGCTCTAGAACTTACAACTCTCACAGCAGTACGAGGCGTTCAATTAGGCAGGGAGCGCATCGCTGTTGTCTTACAGAACAGCGTCCGGGTCTACTCTTTCACCAAGCATCCAGATTTACTACACATATACGAAACCGCGGACAACCTCGCAGGCCTATGTTGTCTCTCGGACAAGAAGCTCGCTTTTCCTGGTCGAACTGCTGGACAAATACAACTCGTCGAGTTGGCGACTGGTAACGTCAGCATTATTCCAGCCCATTCTTCTGCACTAAAGGCAATTGCTTTGAGCCCGGATGGAGAACTCCTCGCCAGTGCAAGCGAAAAGGGTACTCTCATCCGTGTTTATTCTACAAGCAACTGTGCAAAACTTGCCGAGCTTCGCCGTGGAATTGATCCTGCTACTATCTTCTCTCTCGCCTTTTCCCACTGTGGTACTATGCTCGCCTGCACTTCGGACAAATCCACTCTACACGTATTCGATGTACCTCATCCACGGAAGCCAGGGATGAACCGAAGTCAACAGATTGGCACGCCTGGAGCTGATGCTGGAGACGGGACAGGGAAGTGGGGCATCCTTAGCAAGATTCCCTTGATGCCTCGATTGTTTTCCGACGCATACTCCTTCAGCTCGACCCATTTCGAGGCTGGAGATGAAGCTGCGATAGGTGGGATTCCTTTCTCAGAGAGCACTGTCTTGGGAACATCCCGGCCACCAAAGGGTGTCATCGGATGGATCGGCGATGACAGCCTGGTGGTCATAGGTGCAGGACACGACGCGCGATGGGAGAAGTTTGTTATTGTCGATGGCGAAGATGGGAAGCGACACTGCGTTAGGGAAGGGTGGAAGCGGTATTTGGGTAACACATGAACTACTAATGGAAGCTGTGCCACAAAGCAGGGTAACGACGACAAGGAGTATGAACTTTAATGTTGGGCAGATCAGGAACGGCGTTTGAGAGGTTTAGAATAATTAGAACTGTTTTGGTTCTCATAGCGTATTGCATTAGATAGTGCTCTGTTTTAATCCTCGCGCCGTCTTGGCGATTGACTCCTACTTCGTCGTCTTGGCCTTCTATCGGGGTCTTCGTCTCTGCGCCGCTTATGCCGCGACTCGTCGTGATCTTCCCTTCGCCTTCGGTGCTCTCGATCGCCATCTTTTCTTCTATCTCGGTCATGGCCACGGTCCTCGTCGTCCTCGTTTCTTTCTTTCCGTCTGTCTCTGTCCCGTCTCCTCTCTCGGTCATGGTCGTCGTCTCTATGTCGACGAGGTTCTCTGTCTCGATGGCGCTCCTCTCTGTCTGCAGGACTCTTATGTCGTCTTGACCTGTGGTGCTTATCCTCTTCGTCCCCATCTTTCCGTGATCGATGTGACCGATGGTGCCTGTGTTTATCTTTGCGATCCTTCTTGTCTGCTTTGCGCCGTGCCTCATCGACTTCTTTCTTCTTTTCCTCGATTAGGAACCCCTTCATAGGATCGTCATCGTCGTGTCCTTGCATCAAAAGCGCAAGTTCTCGCTCCTCAGGCAACATCGGTCGCACCACTTCCTCTTCACTGCTCTCATCTTCTGAGACAGCTTGACCTTCTCGCTTAAGCATGTCTTCCCAGCCCACCTTGAACTCGTCCGGATCCTCATCGTCCCGCATCTTGTATCGCGCATGGTCAACGCTGACCAGGCGACCGCCCATATCTGCTCCACCGAGGTTGTCGACCGCCAAATCGGTACTTCTCTGATCCTCGTACTTGAGCCATCCGAAACCTTTGGACTTGCCAGTCTCTTTGTCGCGGGCCAATTTCAGCCAGACTGGTTCTCCGAATTGGGAGAAGATTGTAATGACATCGCCTTCGGATAGCTCGTAGGGTAAACCGCCAAAATAGACGTAGGCAGTGTCGCGGTAGTCGGTATGCCAGGAACCTTCTGGAGTGCTGAGCGCGTTTGTTAGTAGTGTTCGAGGTATGCTTTTGAGGAATCTTATCGGATACTTACATTCCGTTTTCAATTTCCTTCTTGTTAAGCGCTTGAATCGCGCGTATTTTATTCATCGTGTGATTTCAGTTGCTGGCTGCGCAACTGTATGAAGAGTCGAAAATTATTGATGTTGAAAGTCGTATTCAACGTCAGAACCAGTAGAAACATCCACTGAAGCTTCAGGGGTCCGTGCACTAAATTGTAGCATGGGACAATTTCCGGACCGAACGCTAAATGGACGGGGTATGGGCCAAGTGCCAATGGGGGAGCAATTGGTACCTGGCAACCCTCCACTGAGCTGGCCACTTTGGGCTTTTTGGTGAAGCACGGCGGTCGACGATATCTACGTACCACAAACCACCAAGACTGTTGAAACACAACTTTTCTTACATCGGACAATCTCGAGTCGAGATACACGACGGTCGACCTTGACGCTTACATCATCTTCATTGCCGCGGCACGCAGCGCAGAAGATGCTCCTACAGCGACTCTAATACCCTGTCAACCTCCTTTTAATATTGTCGAGACAACCCCAAACGCGTATTCTACCAAAACGTCTATCCAAGACAGTCAACAAACCTCAAATCCTAATTCCGGCTGTGCCAACAATCCATGATCTAAATTACCTCGAACTTGACCTATAATCAGTCTGCCGGCGAGCTCGCTGCGCTGAATACCGGAGCCATGGCGAATAGAGTATCGGTCTATACAACAGGTTCAGGCGATTCTGAAGGTCGCGATGGCGAGCAAAAGAAGGACCTTTGGACGTCTATGCTCGAGTCCGTCGCGAGCGGCAAACGACTACCGGAGAAGAACCTCATCGTTCTAGGTATGCAGAGACGAGCCAGCCATATCAAGGAGCTCGATTAGCTGATCACGACCCTATCAATTCAGGCGGTTCTCCCGAACATCAAAGAGACTTTCTTGAATCTCTTTCCAGCTCCGAACCTAGGCGCAATGCGGACCGGCTTAAGATACCACCGATTGCCAACAACTTTGCGCTGGGCTACACATATTACGATGTCCTCGACGCCGACCAGGATGGTTTGTGAATACGTTCAACGCAGCTTTGGGCGTTTGATTAACATGTCTAGATACCTTGGCTCGAGTCTCGCTCTACTTCCTTTCTCAGGCGTCTACCGAGTTCGCTTCCTTAGTCGCGCCCCTCCTTACCCCAGAGACGATCCCCAACACCTCTCTGATCATCCTACTAGACTGGTCACAACCGCACCTGTGGCTGCGACAAATATGGACTTGGGTCCAGGTTATACAAGAGGTCCTCAAGAAGGTTGACACAGATCAGCACGCTCTTATGGAAGAGGTCATGTCTGCCTGGAAAGAGAGAGGTCGAGGAGGCGCAGCGACCAATCTTGACGGCACACCTTCAGCTACAGCCACTGGTAGTGATGGAGATAGCTCACTGCCATTGGGACCAGGAGAATGGGAGGAACCTTTGGGTCTGCCACTCTGTGTAGTATGCCAAAACGTAAGACACCACCCGGGAATTGCCAAAGAATTTACTGACAAAAGTAGGCGCAAAAAATGGAATTCCTTGAAAAGAATCAGGCATGGAAAGAGCCCGATTTCGATACGGTGTTGCAATACTTGCGAACAGTTTTGTTGAGACGTCAGTTCATTCTAAAATCACTCATACTAGCCCAACCACTAACATTTTACAGATGGCGCTTCTCTCATCTATACCTCACAAAATGCGCCCTCTCAGCTACCGTCTCTTATTCATTCCACTCTTGGAATCACATCTCTCCTTAAGCGTCACCCACTAAAGCATAACGTTATCGATCGCGACAAGATTGTCGTTCCTACTAACTGGGACTCGTGGGGCAAGATTCGTGTTCTTGGCGGAACGTTTGACGCCGAGCAGGTCTCTAATTCATGGTCCGAAGATATCAGCACTCCCCGCGAGTCTATGCGCTTCAACGACGATGACCAAGGTGAGGTGGATGAGGCAGAGTTGGAGGAGCGAGAACAGAAAAGTGCCATCGCGCGCTATGAAGGATGGTGCCGTGACCCCAACAGCGGCGGCTTGGCAGTTGTCGAAAATGCTATGCATGGCGAGAAATGGATCAGCGTGGAGAGTGACGATACTCAAGACTTTCTGGAGAAGCAGCTCAAAATCCTCGAGGCATTCAAAGCCAAGCAGCCAGAGAAGGGTTCCGACAACGCCATCGCTCGCAGCACACGTCATATCGATTATAGCGCCGACGAGAAGAGCATCAGCGAGCACATTGGTCCTGTGCAATTCAACATGGGAGGTATTCAAGTTGACGCCGATGATATGCTGCAGCGTCTTAAAGTAAGTCGAAAACAGCATGACTGTGCAATGGAACCAGGAACTGACACAAACAGGATCGCAATGCATTTTCTTCCTCGCCTAGTAATGAAGAGGAGGAAGCTGAGTCGCCTGCTGCGAACATGGCCAAGGACTTTGACAACGAACAACTGCAGAGTTTCTTTACTGGTCTGATGAACCGCAAAGGCACAGCAGATGCATCCCGTTCTTGAGTTAATGATACAAAAACAACCAGACTAAAGAAATGCGGTTGGCTTATTCCCTTCTCACAAGATAGTCTACAACATAAACTCTATTGCTCGATAAGTGTAACGAACTTTTGGCGAGGGGGACCGGTGGCCAATGCAGAATACGGAGTAGATACCCCTGAAATGACAAATTCTATCACATTTTAAATATGTACGCACATCCGAACTCTGGAGAGCAAAGTGTGTATTCGCTATCCTAGCCTTCGATTCCTGCATTGTTGTGTGCTGGATCACACCACAAATGTCTAGAGCCAATCCGTGCTCGTTTTTATCTGATCCAGCACTGACCTTTCCTTGTAAACGCCTTGGGCTTGGGAACATCGAACGCGGACATTGAAATGAGCTCCATATCTACAGCTAGCCCGTTCAAGTTGTCAACCTCGCTGGTTTGTATGCCACATTAACTTGTGGTTTTTAGTTGCCCAATCTCTCAGTAACAACGCTTCCAAGCAAGCCAGGGAACAACCAAGGATACTGTGCAACTTCAATCTCAAACGCATTTATCGTCTGACGGGCTTTGGTAGTAAGCTCCTCATCCAACAGTAAGCTTGCAAGGCGGAAAAGGTTGGCAACGCTGACAGCGTTTGTGGATGGAAGTGAAGTATCCATGCCTTCCTTCAGGCGAAGAATCACATGGGGGCTATGAGCTTTTGTCGTAAAGAAAGCACCATCATCATCGAAAAACAAGGAGATTTGTGTTTCTGCGGGGGTTAGCGGAACGTCATACGAATGAAGAGAACAGAGTGTGACTTACGCTGCAGAGTTTCAGCAAACTCAAGATACTGATGGTTCTCCGTCAGCCCGAAAAGGTCCAATAGACCTTGGATGAGGTAGGCATAGTCATCCGCAAAGGCGGTATGTCCTCTTTCCCCACACCATGTCCTGTAAAGGACCTTCTCGTCGGCATCCCAAAGTCTCTCTTTAATACAAGCAGCGGCGCGCTCTGCCGCACTCTTGCACCTAGAGCTTTGCTCCGGTTTCAACGTTCTCAAGGCAGAAGCTGCCTTGGAAAGTGCTGATATGACAAGACCGTTCCATCCTGCAACAATCTTGTCGTCTAATTCAGGGCGCACACGCTCCTGTTCTCGCTTTTTTCTCAAAGCAGCCTTTCCCTTTTCAATGTACTCCCGAATCTTTTCCACTGGCGTACTGAAGTGGCTGCTGAGCTGTTCAACAGTGGTCTTGACACACAATATGTTTTGATTCATAAAATCGTCGTTGGGGTCGTTCGTCTCCTTAACGTTTCCATCCTTGTTCACATTCCAATACGCCGCCAGAATAGGACTCATGTGATGATCAATGTCGTCCAAGACTGATTTGAACTCACGCCACGTCCATACGTAGTAAGCACCCTCTCTCTTCTCATTGTCGCCTTGTCTGTAATAAGAATCAGCCGCTTCACTTGAAGCAAAGCCACCCTCGGGAAGGGTGACAGGAGATGTGGTGAGATATTCGATAAGTTCAAGAACAACATCCAGGAACTCGCCCTGCTCACCCCCACCGCTTGCCTTCCAGGCGTCAATATATAGGGAGAGTAATTGCGCGTTGTCAATGACAAGCTTCTCAAAGTTAGGGATGCTCCAGTCCGCGGTGACTGAACAATGAGAGAACCCAGTAGCTCCAATATGGTCGTGCAGCGCTCCATCACGGATCTGACGCAACGTGTACAGGGCAATTTTAGTGGCATGTCTGCATTCGTCGTATCCAACAACATCCTGGACGGGTCCCGGTGCTGTCAAGAGTCCCAGCAAAAACGTCAGCTTCGGGGGGATCATATACTTGGGTGCCAAGCCAAACCCTCCATGTACTGGGTCGAAGGTGCCAGCGATATTTCTATACGCCACCTCCAGCTGATCCAGATCCAACTCCTGTGAAACGATCATAGTCCTGTTTTCAGTGGTACTCGGATTGCTGGGAGCTGGTGCGCCCCAGCCAGCCAGCGGACCCAAAGCTGAGGGTGCCGTGATACTCCTTGTACCCAAAGTGCCCTCAGCTGCAAATTCCTTGAGCTGCGCAACAATCTCAGTAGCCTCCTTGCGGCATCTAGCTTCTTGGTCATTCCATGTGTCTCGCATCTTATTGAGAATAGTAAGAGAGTCGAGAACCTCGTCAGTACTATCGCCATTGTGGCGTCGTCTTCCTGCGGGCCCAACCCAATAAGTTCCACCAAAGACTGGCTCCAGATTCGGCGTCAGGAACACGTTCAAAGGCCATCCACCAACCTTGTGGACGGCTTGTGCATAGTTCATATAGACAGCTTCTATGTCAGGGCGCTCCTCTCGATCAACTATGACAGGCACGAAAGACTCGTTTAGTACCGCAGCCGACTCAGGGTTAGAGAAGGTCTCGATTGACATGAGGCGACAAGCTTGAATTGTTAGCCATGGCAATGAGAGGAAAGCTGACGCAAAGATGATGATATGACTTACAGTGGGATGCCTTGTAACCAATATTAAGAAAGATAGGTTTGTTCTCTTTGCGTGAACGCTCAACTGCCTCGTCGTCCAGGAGTTGCCATGCGACCAAGTCCTTGGTATGATCCCGAATGTACGGGCTCCGACTAGAGGCGGCGCGGTTTTGCAAAGGCAAGAGGGGTCTGGGTAAGCTCGAAGCCGACTCATCGCTACTCACAGGCGTTGAGCGCATGGCTATGGCCGACGCGGTGAGCTCTGAAGCTACCATGCTGAAGGGTTGGGACTGGTCTTGGTCTTGTTCTTACACGCTGCGCTGTTGTTGTTGTTGATGTTGTCGTCAAGGTCCACGACTGAGTTTGCTCTGGTGGGGAGGGCTACAGCTGTCAGTAGGTTTGACGTACGAATAGCGATAAGGCTGATGATGATGTAAGAGCTGTTTGTAGCTCTCGCAAAGTCTCGAAAGAGCTATCACTTGAGGTAGTATTGGTGTTGATGTCGGTATGGAAGAGATAAGCGAGAGGGATCCATGCAGACGGCTACAGTTGGAAGGTAGAAAGATAGTCCCGGTGATTAATCACTCGCCAGAAGAGGCATGGAGATTTATTAACGGTGGAAGCTTCCCGACTTTTGGCTGGATCCCAATAGAAGCCGAGCACCCAAAGGCAGTGACTTCAGAGACAATTCAGCGGGGTCGTCCTTGGCCCAGGCTACAGTGGACTCAGTCTCAGTCGTGGCGGGGGTCATCCCAGTAGCGCTGTTTCCGCTTTAGGAAAGGCTGGGATCCTCTTTACATCGGCTTTCGTGAATCAAGCAACAACAATGCCGTGTCCATGAGTCGTGTAGAACGTTTTCCCCTCGGCTTTAGGGGCTTTTTGAGAGTAATAACGGACCTAGGTAAAGCTTACTTTTTGTTTTCTTTTTCTAGCACTGCCGAGTAACGGGCGCGCTTGCGGCCTGATATTAGTTGGCTCCTAACAGTAAAAGTGGCATTTCTTCTACCCTAGACCCAGATATTGTAGTTACTGAGCAACAAAATGAACAGGATTCAAGACCGTACTTGACAATTGAATGATAAATACACTCCCGAATAGAATAGATTTATCTGTTAGCGGACTTGCTTAGCCTCTGGGTCTAAGTGGTTGACATCTCAGTAGATACACCATCAGACTCTGTCGTCACCAACACAATAGTCGCGACTCTTATCACACCAATCACGAGCATCATCATCAATTTTTAACAGCAAGTACTGAACTAATCTAAGTTAAAGGTGGAAAAAATTCAACATCAAGCCTGACTTCTGCGGATCGTTGCGCATGTTTATGAAGTTATGGTGACACCCACCAGGTTTGTTGATAAAGTGACACGGAGCAAACAACCGGAGACCTAGTACCAGGAAACACAAACGAGTAACACACAGAAAAGGAAAAAGCATACTGACTATGTTGAGAGTCAAATATAGCCGCAACATGACTTATCCTCCTAAGCAAGTTATTGCTCCACAGATGGTATGGAATGTTTGTGGAACGTCTTGGGTGAACTGCCACCCCGAACCCTATTTGCAAATCCAGAATAACTCTCATCTTTCCTGTTAATAGAATCATTACAAGATGTCTAACTTTGATCCTTCTGTCGTCAAAGCTGGCGAGAATCACACAACCGTCGAAGAGACAGAAAACCAAGTCAGCTTGGCTTATGGAATGGCCATCCACGAACTCGATATCATCCTCGAACTGGTCAATTTTATCCAAGAACCTCCAGGAGACGACCATGAAGCCCTCAAAGCATACCGCGACCAAACTGCCAAGGACGTCCGAAGACTACTTGCGAGAGTCAATATCAGCAGCGGGATATTGAAAGCTCGTGATGCCCAGTTTCACTACCATGCCAAACGTCTACGCACAACAGACCGTATCGATCGACTGCGACTTTGGAATCGAGAGAAGAAGCAGGAATTGGAGGCAGCCAGATTGCGAGATGGAGAGCGAGGCTTTGAAGCCGCCAGCAAACGGCTCGAAGAGCAAAAGCGGGTAGTGATCAAGTGCTACAAGCTGGAGAGTTTATGGGACAAGGCAATGCAGCGGGAAAAGTCTGCCGATACTCAAGTTGACGACTTGTCAAGCGATTGCGAGACAAGCATGGAAGAGTAAAGTTTTGAGCGACAAGGAGCCTGCTTCCAGTGTCAGGATCATGACGGCAACTTTGTTCGGCACAGCGGAATTTGTCACACATTGTACGCAGGTACCCATCAAGTAACCAAATGCGGTGGTTCTAATCAGTGTTATATATGCGAAGAAAGACTTGAAGGAGTTGCTGAGTGGGCGTACAAGTGGCATTGGCCAAGCATTGACGGGTAGAGATGTATGACATGATACGACTATATGTTAGAACAAAACAAGCATAACTAAGAAAGTTCCACAGAACGGTAGAATGTTGAATTTCGAAAGGGAATAGAGTTGGAGAACTGATAAACGTTGACGCCCGGATATGGTCATGTCGCGAGGTTGGATGAATTAGGCCTATGTTCACACTGAGCGTTGGACACTTTATCACGGACGACTATCGTAGATGAGCCTCGCGATAGAGCTTCGTATGAAAACAATGTAGTGATTAATATACCTTAACTGGAATAAAGACATGCATTGTATTTAAATATGATGATGTGTTGTTGATGGTGGACTCTTGTTGACAGGAGTGGATCAGGTTGTCGTTGTCTCACCCCTCCAACTTCTCACGCTAAAACGGCAACTACCAGCTTATCGATAAGCCGATCGCGGAACCCTTGCGACAGCTCTCTAGAACCAAGAGCTTCGTCTTGGTTGCCTACTTTACTTCTTTCATCCTTTTCATCTTTTCATCTTCTTCATTAATAGTCGACCGACCATGGCCGAACCGACGTATACCGTGTTTGTACGGGTACCCATACCTCGGGGCGACTTTGTTGACCCTCCACCGGTAAGAACCTCCCTAAACCCGGTCATCTTAAAGGCTATCATGCGCGCGCATCCGAGTAGTCATGGTGAGGCTAACTTGAAGCATGACAGGTGAACTGGGACCTCGCCAAAGATGAGGCGTTATGGAAGATCCTTTCCGGAGCTGCAAAGAAGCAGATTGATTGTAAGAAGTCACACCATTCTTGCGCATTCATTGGAGCTGACCTGGACTAGGGGACGAAATGTATGTGTCGATCCTCTGTCACAATACCACAAACAATACTTACTGAGATGCAGCGCCGATCGCTTTGAAGTCTCGGTAGACTTTCTCCTCCAGCAAGTTGCCTGGCTCACCGAAAGACATGCTTCGCAGGTCCGCGCACAAGTTCGCAAAGCTACCGCTGCGGTTCGTGGCTCTGGTCCCTCTCCCGTCCCAAGCGGCGAACCCGCTGGTTCCGGCCATCAACGAGCGCACTCCGCCTTATCCTTTCGAAGAGACTCGCCACGCAATGAAGCTGGAAGCGGTACAGGGACACCTCTTCATTCATCGATGCGACCACTAGTCGCGCGGAATACATCAACCAATACTACCGTCTTGAGGGATATGACAGGGGCACCGGCTTCACCTCGACCGGGTGTTGGATTAGCCTCGCGAGCCGGAGACCGACGTCGCCTTTCATCACTACCCATCACATCAGTTCCAGACAAGTCCCTAGAGCAAACAGCTCAGCCAGAGCTTTCACCAGAAGAACGAAGCCCATCACCAGGTCCAGCGGAGGATAGCTCACCGACATCATCCGATGATGAATCCATCCCTGCTCAATCTCGTATAATTCGCCGCCCACCGCGGTATCAACCGCCCGATGGTGGACAATACGAAGACGACGACGACGATGAATCCGAGCCTGCTTTTCAACCCTATACATCTCCTTCCAGCAAGACTTCTGCTCAGGACCTCGGCTCGACTCTCAGGGGGGATAAGCCTGTTTCTGGCAAACGACCTCACAAGAGTCACGGAAAACCCGCTATTCATAAATCCAATACATCCGACTCTTCAGCCAGCTCTGCCGCCATGATACAAAAACCAGATAAGACTGATAAATCAACTGAGCAGCGGACACCTGGTCCTCTCTCACCCCATCGGCCTAACGAAACGACCAGACGTAGCCCAGGAGGTAAGGACAAGGGTTACTCTCGTGAAGGGAGCGAAGGAACCCCTAGCATGGGCAGCAGTTACAGTGATCTTGACGGTAAGTTGCTTTCGAACCTCCCGCGACCGCCAAGTTTGCTACTCACACCGTGCCAGATGCCTCTGTTACTCAGTCTGCATTGGAGGAAGCATTGGCTAGCCACATGAATAGTAGGGGGGCGGGAAGCCGCTTTAGTATAAGCCAGGCTTTCCGCAGCCGCTATAACCCCAGCTCTAACCAGTGATTCGATCAACATTTGTTTGTGATATTGCTTTTTATGGACACTTGGCGTGGAGTTTGGGAAACCGGAAATGATTGTATGCATCAAGAATGGCGTTTGCTGTAAGACGTAGGCTTTGTTGTTTTGACATGGAAGTCGAATATCCCACCTCTACTGCTTGGCAGAATAGAAAGAAAGCCGGCAATGAAATTTCAGTTTCTGATAAACTGTGTATTGTGATTGTTGATTTGATGTACTAGGTTTGGTGATGTCGCATGCCACAATCAGGTAGGGCGATCGGGGGGCTACTTTGCTGTAAGAAAACTGCGAGCCTATTCTGTGAATAGCACTGTATTGTCTCATCAAGAGTGACAATATTCTAGCTGCTCTTTAGATGAGTGTCGAATAAGGTAGATATGTTGGGTTGATTTAATTTCTTTCCCGGCTGCCTGCAGTTACCATCATCCACTCCGACACTTCTCAGGGCACTTAATCACAAGCACTCACAAATCGCAGACTCCATTCCTTCAATCTTTTCCCACCATCCCCTTTCAAATATTTGGAGTCTATACAATTTGGGTCTTCCAATTCTTCAGAAACTTGCGCCTTTCTTCCTTGTGAGCATGTTCCGCCGTCACTGGTCGGGGCTTCCCAAGGATGTCTCCTTTCCAAAAGACCTCGCTGGCCTTGGGTTTGTCACATTGATTCACTTCACGATATTCCTCTAATATTTGGCAGATATTTCGTAAGCGATCAGGATGAAGTTCGATCGCTCAAGGATTCAGATTGCTACTTCAAGTTCCATGTCAACAAGAACACTCGAGTCAACGACCGTCAGAGGTTCCAGCTTCAGCGTACGTAGTACCAGCTGCGGTGGCAACTGAATCATACTAATTGGATCTAGGCGCTATGGAAGATATAATCCATGAACGGCTACAGAAGGAAGGTCTTCGGAAGCTTCAACTCTTGCCCGGGAACAAGAAACAGTGTCTCATCTTCGTCGGCACTAGCATTGCGAAAACCGAACGCATCGTCGTCATTTTCGGCGAACCTCATCAAGATCTAGGCTTTATTGCCGGTCGCATTATCAATGGACCTGGTGGTATGGCTAAGGGTAGTATGATATCTGTTGTACAAGCACTTGCCAAGCAGTCTGCCTCCCCCGATGACCCTGAGCCTCCATGCGTGCTGCTCGCCAACATGGGTCAGAGGTTCTGGTGGCCCGAAGAAGAGCGCGCTCTCACTATTGAAGATGCCGCGGATATTCCTCTTCCTAGTCTGGTGCACTCTGGACGGCAGTACAGCAAGGAGTTGAACGAGATTCCTGGAAGTGAGTCTACCATTGCGCACATGACGACCATTTTCAACAAGGTCATCGACGTGAACAAGAATGCCAAAATCGATATTATCGCGATTGGACAAAGCTGCGAGGTGGCTCTGGAGTTCTTTGAGAACAACGAGAACTGGGCTCGATGGGGTCATCGCTTGGGCGGTATGCTTCTCATGGGGACTGTTTTCCGTGCAGACCTGCTTGCCAATGGCGAGTTCAAAGATTTCCTGGCCAAGGTAACCCCCAAATTCCAGTCTATATACCAGTCACTTGCTAACACTCTCAGCGTGCTTGTGGCTATCTAATTTCTGACGATCCCCTCGACACTCCCCTGGCCATGCCCAGTGGTAATCCATCACTCATGATCGACCCTCTTGGCTGTCCCTGTTTTTCTAGCGGAGAGCATCAGTACACTGAGATGATACTCATCAAGGCCCTTGAGCCAGCTCTTGCGTATCTGCAGGCAATTGCCCTGACACCAGGATTTGCGAATCCGGACGTGGCTGTCGCAGAACGACTTCCAACCGACATCACAGACCAGCAGTGGAGTGAGATCCCCGAAGAGATCAAACCCGAGATCCATACTATAGATTCTGAATGGATGGAGAGGCAGGTCAAGGATCTTAGACGGTGGAACTATTTCGAGAAGCATGGTGTGGCACCTCCTGAAGAGGAGGACGACGATGATGATGAAATCTAGTTTGAGATCTTGGAGACGAAGGGTTCTGAACCTGAGGTGACGACGTTCAGTTTGCAAAGCAACATAGAGCGTTACTACTTCGTTCTCATGGGCTGTGAAAAAAGGGGGATATCTTGTTCAATAAACAGACTAGAATCAATCTCGAGTCTTGAGCAGCAGATAGGTAGATAAGATACAAGTAATCTTCTCCAGGTCCCAGAATATACAAGTATTAAATTTGTTTTCTTTTTAACATCCTTTTACGCTTTAAATAGCGAGGCCAGGTTTGGCCCTGCTGGTGTCAGATCTTCGATCAACTCTCGTGTCCTACGCACACGCTCCTTTACCACGGCATCTTCAGCGGTCCATCGGTCCTCGGCATTCGGTGGAGTACCGCTCCAGAAAGAAAACACACCAGATTTCGTAGATGCATTCTGTTGCCGTTGCTGCTCCTCTCGAGCAAGCTTGGCGACCATCCTGCTCCAGTTCTTGAGGCCCTCGCCCAAGCACTCACGGCATGTCTTCTTGGCTGCCTTATCAGCAGTCGCAAGATCCATGTTGCGCAGCTGCTCCTCCGCAACATCGACGCTATCGCGTGTCCATGATAATCCGTCGTCCTTGGAAGATGAGGCGAAGAGAATCTCGCCAATCCATAGACTGAGAGAAGCCTCCTGGCAACGCTCGTGAGGGCTGCGCCAGGGAGACTGAGTACCGTCGGGAGGAGGAGGAGGGTAGTCAGCTTGTAAGAAAATCCGAATCAGATTGTCTAGAGAAGAGGGGGCCTTCGGCCTGACGTGAGCAGCAGCGGGAGGGTCGTTGGAAAGAGAGCGACGGGCCTTGAGGAGGGAGAGGTAGATAGGGAGGGCGGAGTCAACTTGTCCACTGCGCGCCTTGAAGGTCGCCATAGCAGTGACAGCGTCAAGGACATTTTGGGAGGGCGGCCCAGCCTTGTCGTTAAGAATAAAGGTCTTGGGGTTGTAAGGAGGGTGTGCCATGTCGACTCCTTGTGTAGCTTCAGCGAGCGCTAAGTTGTACAGCGCCTCAGCGCCTTCCGGCTGGTTCTTGAACTCCATGTAGCTGGCATACTCAAGTGTCGCTTCAAGCTTTTGTCGCGAAGTCAAGCCCTTGGTAGCCAATATCTTCATGTAAAAGTTATCGGCGCTGGGATAGGCAACTTCGCAGTCCTCCTCACGAGGGGCGTGGGGTTGTCCTGGGGGAATTGGCGCGGGTCTTGGGTTTGACGGTCCAATAACAAATTCGGGGGGTGAGATGATGTTGCGAGCGAGGTCGCGCACCCAGTTGTCGACATGTTCAGCGCCCTTGGCAGCAAGCATGATGGCCTCGAAATATCCTCGTCTCCATTCCTCACTCTTACCAGAGATATCGCAAGGGTTGAACTCCCCAGGAATCTCTGCTGCGGGATCGACTCTATCCGTAAGTTTCGTAACACCCTGGCCGTCGACCTTGGCGTCTTCCAATCGCAACACCAATCCTCGTGCCAATTCGAATGACCAAGGCCAATTAATTTCGCCGTTGTTCGGAGCCTTGCTGTTATTCGAGTCTCTTAGGAATTTTCTCGTCATCCATCCCCATTCGTGCGGCGTGGGGTATTCCTGTTCCAACTTCTCCTCATTGACAAAGAACAAAATGACGCCCACACATGCTAATAAACCCCAGAACGAAGCTGTGTATCGAACCGCCAACTTAGCCTCGTGTTTCAGCCATTTTCGTCGTTCAGTGGTGAAGTATCGGACGCTATTTGAGGTCACTGGGATGGAAAGAAATGGGAGGTTCGGTCTTGATTTTGTGGTGAGTTGTGTGTGGTGTGTAAAGGTTCGTAGAAGGCATGGAGATCGGGTTCGAAGAGATGGTACTCGAGGTGTGAGAACTCGGACACGGCGACCGACGAGTCGGGGACGCATGGCGCCGTTGTTTGGTAAGATAGAACCTCTCTCGCACTCGGCAGTTCGTCTCGCCCGTCGTTTGTCGTCAATTCGGAATTGTCGTCCAGATAAGATTATATAGAGTCGTGGGATGATGAAGATCTCTAAAAGTGACGATATAAAAATTGAGCCAATTGGAGTCGCTGACTAAGGCGGCATATTCTGTGCGCCAAAGCCTGCGCAAAAACCGGAGGAAATTCCATGAGCACATCAACTCCAGGATCTCTTAATTGGTTAGGACAGGGAACATTTTTTGTTCTACAAATATTGTAAAAATGTCCTCCTTCTTATCGTCAGAAACACTTTCAAATCCTAGGTTTCAACTATTTGCGGCAGCAGCTTTTTCAGGAGCTACAGTCGCATCTCTAATATTGGGTTACCAGGCGTTGGAGCGAGAAGAGAGAGTTTATGAGCTCAAGAACTCAATCCCTGCAGATGATCCTAATCTCCATCCTGTACTGTCGTCATGTTTCTTTTGTGAAAAACACCACTAACCAGTCACAGTTGAACAACTTTGGTGGCTCATCAGCACCACCAGTCGATAAAGAAGATGCCAGGAACCAGGCCATGGCTCGTCGTGCGCAAGCAGGAGACTTTGATGAAGAGTTGATCCTTGAGCAATTGGCGAGAAACCGTGTATTCCTAACGGACGAGGGTCTTGATAAGCTTCGAAACTCTTTCGTTATTGTGGTGGGCTGTGGTGGCGTTGGATCACACTGTACCGCTGCTCTGGCCCGCTCCGGAGTGTCTAAAATTCGATTGATCGATTTTGATCAAGTGACTCTGAGCTCTCTCAATCGTCATGCGGTTGCTACTCTGGCCGATGTTGGAATTCCCAAGGTGCAATGCTTGGAGAGGCGTATGATGGCTATCGCCCCCTGGGTGAAATTTGATCTACGACAGGAGCAGTTCAATGAAAATGTTGCGGAACGATTACTTCGACCTTGGGGCGATGATGGACGTGCCCCTGACTTTGTCATTGACGCTATTGACAACATCGAGACTAAGGTTTCGCTTCTCGAGTACTGCCACAAGAACAACCTACCAGTCATCAGCGCCATGGGCGCCGGTTGCAAGAGTGATCCAACTAGAATCATTGTAGGAGACATAGGATCAAGCAAGGATGACGGCCTCTCACGCGCGACCCGAAGGAAGCTCAAGCTGAAGGGCATCACGAGTGGAATCCCAGTTGTCTACTCTACAGAAACAGCAGGTGCTGGCAAGGCCGAGCTGCTCCCTCTTCCCGAGGAGGAGTTCCAAAAGGGCTCCGTTGGCGATCTTGCAGCCATGCCAAACTTCCGAGTCCGAATCCTCCCGGTTCTTGGCACGATGCCTGCTATCTTTGGTCTCACTGTAGCCAACCACGTTATCCTGAGCATCACAGGTTATCCCCTCGACTACGTGCCCGCCAAGGGTCGTGAGAAGATGTACGAGGGAATGCTGGCAACGATACAGAGCTCCGAGGAGAAACTGGCACGCATGACTTACGAGGGCGACACAGTCGGCCTCAAGGTGCCCATTACCACTGGCGACGTTGCTTTCCTTTCCGAAGAGCTGTACCGTGGCCGAAGCGCCATAAGCGGCATCCCTACAAAGCTGGTCCTCATCCGATGGGAGAAGCCCGAAGGACCCAGCATGACCACCTTGGGCGAGGGTAAGGACACCCAGAAGTGCTCAACGGTGAAATTGAGGGATCTCGTATTGATGACCAAGGAGGAAGCAACACGCCATGAAAAGGGGATCTTTAAGGAAGGAAAGACTCTTGACGAGGTGTACGACGCCGAGACACTCGCGCGCGTAGAGGAGAAGAGGGCAACAGCTGAAAAATACGAGGCTTTCCGATCATGAAAAGGGGGCGCTGTATGAGTAGCGTATGGCTTTCAGAGATGAGATAAATGATCACGTCAGATACGCCAGAGGTTGCCTCAAGGCGCAGTCCGAAGATATCATTTCATGTGGTTTACGAATTGATGAGTGTTTCGAGAGCAAGTCTTTCTGTTTCGTTTGCCTTCTACCCGCGCATCCGTTATGCTGACCATGCCCACGCACTGATGCCTTCGAGTCACTCGCCTGAAATCCTTCCCCTTCTTCCGCCGAGTTCTTCTTGATGAAGGAGTTTTCCATGCCACCCGACTACACCATGTCCAACAGGGCCTCATGATGTATTCCTTCATGATACCAGCATTTCACTCTGACATTACTGCCTAATACAAGGCGACAAGAAGGATTGAAGGAACAGCCTTGACCCTTTCCGAAACGAATTGATTGGTGTGCAGACTACCAGAAGCAGCTGGGCTCGGCCTACCACAAGGATCATGGGTAATATATTTTCCTAGGCCTCAAAGCCCTAGGATCGTCCTTCGGGATAATGATTTCCGAATGGTGATGGCTGCTTGCAGATTAATACACCACTACCAATAGTCCTCTCTATCACTGTCGATCAGCTGAGCTTATATTGTAATTTCGGTGTGATTTCATGTCGCTTGTCTGGCCTCTGGTTTCAAAGCGTCAGCCCTGTAGTATGATAGCACCTTTTGAGGCCACAAAATCTGGCCGTCGTGTGGACTTCACCTATCGTCACGCATGACACATTCCGCACTCAACACTGCTTAACTCTGCACATTGCTTCGTGATCGTGAAGTCCTAGTAGAGCAATCGTATAATACAGATCGACTTTATGCAGCCATGGAGTATTGACAAATGCGTCCGACTTGCTTACCCTTGACTGCGCCCGTCAATATACACTTCAAAGCAATTTGATCACAATGACAGCCCACCAACATGGTGTTTCATGGTGTAAAAGATACAACCAACCAATCTTTCTACCTCAATTGCCCAACTATCAATAAGGCAACAGAATCATCAGGCGATTTCCCCTTCAATTGATGCCTTTCACATTTGCGTGATAGGCCCAACAATCGAATGTATCCTGCTGTTGAGAGACACAAGTGTCGAGGTGAGGGTCGGTTGGTAGCATTGAGAGACGTGCATGTGTGTTGGTAGGCATAGGCTGCCTGCATCCCATAACAAACATGTCGGTCTCTGTTGGTCATTCCTGCAAACATTTGCAAGGCTTGGGTGACATCTGTTGGGTTGGTTTGATCAGACCGCTCATTTGACTTGAAGCAAACTTCAGTGAAGCCATTGACAAGTCGATACAGGTGATATGTCGCCAGCCGTCTCCGAGACTATATTTGATTGCGTAGGATTTTGCGATCGTCTCATGGCGAATTTGCCTTGACAATCTGTTTGGTTAAAAGGTCACCGGATTGTTGAGCCGGATGCTAAGCCGCAGCTGCCAAAAGCAAATATGCAGCCACTTAATAGACGGCTGGGTATTGAATCTGAAACTTATGTGAGAAGTGACGAGAAAACAAGATCTATCATTCGACCGTGTCTTCTATGTCAGCATTTATCTATTTGCAGTATGCATAAGCGCAGGAGAGAACTCCTGACAAGCCGTTGCCTCCTCAGTTGGAAGCGAAGTGTAGACGGTTCAATCACCAACACAAATTGGCAAACAGAATCGAAGTGATGTCGTAAGAGTCAGGAAAGACTAAGAGTGCAGTGAAATATATTGTGATAACAAAAGGCTTCACCGAGAATTCAGGACAAGCCCACAGTGCAGTTTGCTGCAAAGTTTGCCAGTGTTTGACAATCTTTGGGTGCAAGGCGCCTGTAAACTGTTACACCGCTTCCGTGAGAAATCAAAGGGCTGAAGATTTTTTTGAGGTTAAGGAGGAGAGAAGAGACGCGAGGAGGGCACCGTTACGAATATATTGGAGAGATTACACGGAACGCGGGATCTCCCAGCAACTAGTTGCGCATTGTGGAACAAGTGGGCGTATGCTGGCGACCATGCACAAATAGAAGCCTTATTAGCATGGGCATTACACATGCTAATACCCGAGCAACTGGAATATGGCCTGATCTTTGGCTGTTGTGTAACTGGTGATGGTACACAGCTTGAGTTTACAACCGCCAAGGTAGCCAGTCAGTATATCTATCGTCGGGCATAGCATCATGGTCTCACAAGGCCAAGTAATCTAGACTAAGCTCCTACATTCTGTGACAGTGTTGAACATGCAGGACTAATGCTGCACCACTGTCACCATCGGCCTCATTGAATCAAGAATGTAAGTCATCTGCTGAATGAAAGCTTGAAATTGATGCTTTACAGTTTGTAATGCTTTGTTGCACACCCAACACACCTAGAAGTCACCGGGATTCCAGAGTGAAGATGTGTTCAGCACCACTCTCCCTTCGGTCATATGTAACACTGGCTGCCCTCGGAGTGCGAAGGATAGGGGTTACACCAAGAAGGTGATGTAGTTGCGATCTTGAGGCTCAAGTGTTTCGCAAACGGTGACAGGGCGGATTTTAAGGCAACTGGGTGTGACCACTGACGAGACCTGGATCGAATGCTCGATACCCGATCAAACAATGTGTTCACATGTAGGTATGCGTGGAATGGCCACACCTCTATTCATGTTTGATCAGCATGGCACATACATACGATCCGTGAACAGAGGAATTCAACAACAAGGCAAAAGGCAACTCACGGTGCATCCCAATAAGCTGAGTTAATGGCCACAAGAAGCCCAAGGCTGAAGCCCCTTACTTGGGAGGCTGAAAGAAATCTGACGCAAGTGTTTACTCATAACCTATTGAATGAAATCTAAAATTCTGCTGCCTAGAGGCTTACTAGATTGTAGTAGGTGAAAGTTTAGATATTTGACCAGTTGTCCGCTCTTCGCCTCGATACTGTATCATTTGATATGAACTTACAAGGCGTTAGCATGTCTAATTGGTTGTCTTGGAAGGAGGCTGTGCCAGCCTCTAGAAATACCGGCACGGGGGTATGGAGGGGATAGGTCCGATTTGACAAAACAGTGCTACTATAACTCTTTTGTTAAGTGGTTGGCCAGCCGCTCGCCTTTCCAGAAGCCTAATAAGGTGATGAAGACCAATAACATGGATGCCCCGGAGATTCTCCATTTTTCTCGGGATGTCGGCCGAGTAAGCGGGGCCGTACCGGGGCCGGTATTCGTCCGTCCATCAACCATCAATTGTAAAGCTTTGCTGAACAGATTTGTCAACAACAAGCTGGCATTTCTGCCAGCTCTTCAGAGTGGCGTTTTTAATACTTTCTTGGAGAGATATTCATGCAGATTCTGCACCTTCATGCCACATACCAAGAACATAGTCTAACTACCTACCTACCTAAGCATCATCGTGTAAGCAAACGTGGCAAGGAGGAGGCCTCTTTATAAGAGGGCCTCGCCTTCCCGCCTTCCGTCTCCCAATTGAACGAAGCTTGTTTCCCTTTTCTTCTCGATTTTCATCTTATGATCAGATTGTCGTTCTTGTCAGCCCCAGTAAGCTCACTTCTGCCTGTGACCTCCACTTTAGGCAAAAGGTTGTTACCTGCCAAAGGAGTCGCCGGGATTGAACAAACTCATTTCTTTCGCCGGGAACATCCTTCGAGTCTCGGCCAGTGTGGATCAACCTGGTAGGCGTTCCAAAAGGCAGCTGAGTCTAGGTGTTCATCAAAGTTCACTGGAATTGACTCCAAACCATCTCTGTTGGTCTGTCCAGTAAAGGCCCGTTGACCAACACAAATACCATCAAGTGTTGGTAACAAAAATGACAAATTTCTTGGGGCGTTTTATCGTTTGTCCCTCGGAATGATTGCTTCGATAATGAGGTTGGTGCGGCTGGAGCCACGGACCATCGATAAAAGGATATTCAAAGCCAATCTGGCAATGTCGATGACAGTCCATCATTTCCGGTGAGCAAATGCCATGGTTACCAGACGTCATTCTTCCCGGCATCTCGATATGGAGGCTCCAAATCAATGAAAGATGCACAAAGTACTGGTTGTCAGTTGACAGAGCCAGCTGCTGACATGACAGCCTGATGGGCTGTCCATATTTGACCAGATCGAGGAGAGAGCTGTCGCATGAATATGTTATTCTTATTCGTGATCGTGAACATAGTCAGTAGCTGAGCCACTTTCGTTCACAAAGCACTTTGCGCGTACAAATTCACGGTAACGCTCTCTGGATGACCGCGCGCTCGAATCCGTGGAGGAGCGATGTGTAGAATCGAAGCTGCCGGAGGGTTGAATATCTGGAATAAGCGGTGATAGAACCGAGGTGTTATTATTGCGAACCATTGCCCATATCCGTAAGGGTTGAAAATAGATGTCACATCCTAGGCTGGTTTTGCACGTCTATTTGTCAATCTTGGCCGTGCAACACTGCAAAAATGCGAACCCGGTCGCCATGTATCGCAGCCTAGTTTCCGTCAGGTATCTACCGAGGTAGGTATACTGATAAATACGATGACAAGCCTCTCAAATCTTCATTTTTTTAATTCGCAAGACCTCACTTCTTCTATGTTCCTGAGCGAACTCATGTTCTAATTACACAAGTCCAACCCCATTTACTTATTCATTGATCTTTTTTTCGAAAGTTGATGAAGGTGGTCGGGTCGAGACTGGACTGCTTTCATCGTTGCATGTGAGAAACCTCACGTGGTGTAATAGGCTCGCACTGAGCTACTGACAGACTTGACACATCTTTGACACATCTGGGCAATACAGATAAATATTTGTTTATATGTCTGTGTGATCAATAACAAGAAATAACATCTTTGCAATATTTGGTACGTGGTTCTTATTCAACAACTAATAGCTGAGAAGGCTGGGATTTCCAATGGTGGGCAAGACTAATGGGTGCGCGCAGAGCCTCATCGATAATAAGGCAACGGGCGAACCAAAAGGCGGCCCAAATAAGCTACTTACACAAGTACAGTATCACCGAGACGCCACAAATTGCAGCGGGTAAGTCAAATTAACTTCCACATTTTGACAAGGGACATACATCATCGGCCATTATGTCTGCATCCATTCTATCTTGTTATTTTTTTTCACTTTTGCTTTGGCTTTGCGAACCAGACAGGGCCAAGTCATGGTCATGCACTGAGATGTGGTCAGGAACGTTGGGCAACCCCACGGGTGGCTCTTGCCCCTCTCTATATTTGCACGTCAACGAAAATAGTACCTTGTGGATGCTCCTCTTGACCTTCCTCCCTTTAGCCCGCCACTTCATTTTTCCTTTCCTCCTCTATTCTGTTCTGTTCTGTTCTGCCCCAATCTGTCCCAATTCGCTTCATGTTCACCCTCACGCTCTGGACAATTGACAATGGATGACTGAGTTTTTCACCTGCAGCAGATCTAGTTCTTGTGATTTTCGTTTCATACACACCCCTCCCATCAGCTTCGCTGACCGGCTTCGGTGCGATCTCTATGCTGTGTCATAGTCAAGAATGGCGGATTTCAGCAGCAAATGGGTACGCCATCTCAGGATCCGGGATCGTCAGGGCAGGGACAAAGGGGGAGAGTCCCAGTCCTATATCTGTGATATCTGCGGCAATGAATCCCACACTATAGAAGCATGGCGCGAACATGCTCAAAGCGATAATGAGCATCGTAGTAAGTGGCCAACGGCGCAAGCAGCCGATGAATACGTTAAGGGGTGAGCATATCTCCCATCCAACCGGCATGGTATACTTATACTTATTCTTTACCCTCTGCAGTAGTGCCAATAGACCCGGAAGCCAGGACTCCTCTGTTAGTAGAAAACGTCGGGCAGACACACATATTGGAACCACAGAGGACCAAGTCCCTTCTGGGGCTGCAGTTGATGAAGATCGAGATGCAGACGGACATAGAGACAAGCGCTGTTCACCCCCACCGGCACGTCCGACGCCCAGTAGTCCGCAAGCTAGCCGCAGTCGCGCTCGCATTGAGACCCGGATCGACTTCGACCGCGGTCCCCACAAGAATACTACCGGCCGTCAGCTATGGACTGAAGACAACCCTCAACCAAAGTCACATAGCCAAGGCCGTTCTGTCCCTCTTCCTTCACCCAGACAGGGGCCACCTCCCAAGGCGAACAGACATACACAACCTACTGCACAGCAACCCCCTCCACCCTCCTTCATCGATGATGACTCGTCAAGGATGATGCGTCAACCGGAGACCCGGCCGATCTCCCAAGATCAGCTCGTCGCCGAGGTCAAAGGCATATATGCAGGGTTGGTCATGGTTGAGACCAAATGCATCGAAGTTGATAATGCACAATCATCCAACACGGATGCCAACTCAAAGCTCAACAATGAACAATGGCAAGCGTTGATTGCATTACACAGAACACTCCTTCACGAACATCACGACTTCTTTCTCGCCAGTCAACACCCCTCTGCCAGCCCGGCCTTACGCAGATTGGCTTCCAAGTATGCGATGCCTGCTCGCATGTGGAGACATGGTATCCATTCATTTCTCGAACTTCTTCGACACCGATTGCCAGCCTCTCTCGAACACATGCTCACTTTCTTATACTTGGCATACAGCATGATGGCCTTGTTATATGAAACTGTGCCTGCTTTTGAAGATACCTGGATCGAATGTCTTGGTGACCTTGGCCGATATCGTATGGCCATTGAGGACGATGACATTCGCGACCGGGAGGTTTGGACCGGCGTAAGTCGACATTGGTACAGAAAGGCATCAGAAAAGTCTCCTACGACAGGAAGACTGTATCACCACCTTGCTATCCTAGCAAGACCTAACGCGCTTCAACAGCTTTACTTTTACACCAAATCCCTTTGCGTTCCTATCCCATTTTCGAGTGCTCGAGAGAGCATCATGACTCTGTTCGATCCTGTCCTTAGCAACAGTCCTTCACGTCTTGCTCCAGTTGATGCCGCATTTGTGCGTGTTCATGGGATACTGTTTTCTAAGAAGTCCTGGGACCAACTCGATGACTCTATGGCAAGCTTCGATGAACTGCTGGATGATCATATTGCCAGGACCGCCAAGAGATGGCTTGAATCAGGGTTAGTCGGTACAAAGGAAGTGTTTGGACCAATACTAACTTGCACAGATATTATATTGGAATTTCTATGGCTTGTTCACTTCTTGGTTACGGTGCTGAGTTCAACGTTCTTATGCGTGCCATGTCCAAGAAGCCCGAGGAGACCGATGTTCCTATGGATGGAAGCACAATTTCCGAGGCCACCCCAGACGAGACCTTCAGCCTTGCTCTTAAATTTGCAACTAACACAATCTCGATTGTACTCAGCCGCTGGGGCGATACCAATACGTTACCGTTCGTGCATACCATGATGGTATTCATGAACTACATGACACGATACCCGGCAGCCATTTCCCACTTGGAAGAAAAATACCCCTGGAAGCTAACCAGTTTTATGCTCAACTCGCTGTTGGCCTCTTGCGAGCCTGGGTATGAGGTGAAGGATGAGTTCCAACTTTGGGAGAAAGATCAACACCCACGGCCATTGCCGGAAGATTTTGCCATGCGTGGCTTGCTTTATTCCGAGGACTACTTTCCCAACGGATGGTTCCAGAGTGACAAGGTTGACGAGGACGAGAAATATTTCGAGTTGCCCTCCATGTCGGAACAACGTAAGGATCGCATCATATCCCTGGGACACAAACTCGCTACTTCAGGGAGCTGGTTGATATGGAATGAGGACACCAGCAAATTCTCGGTCCCGGCCAAATACGATATCCATATACCTGGCTTTCCGATGTGAGCTCCCGCTCTGGCGTTTCTAAACGGGATATCATCAGTCGCTGCTCATTTTTTATTTTCTTATCTAGTATTTTCTGTTTCCTCTTGTCCTGGCATAATCCCTCCGTTACCAGATTGTCTATTCAACCTTTGGAATTTGTACATATTCTTTTTCTTGTGTCTATTATCTGGCGGTTTCTACATCTGGGTGGTCGTCTGCTGGGTGCTGGGTGGTGCTGGGGAGTTTAGTTGAACTGGAGCAAAAGCGGAAGAATAATCAATTAGAAACAAAGCGATTGATGTCTTGACAAGAGATATTGGAATACCAGTAAGAAAAGCATTATTCATTGTGTTGAGAAAAGCATTGATTGCGATGTTGAATGTTGAATGTTGAACAAACAGCGGGAAGTGGGTCTCCCGCCCCCGCATCCGGACACCTGCATTAGGGTTACCAAAGTGGCGGGTCAAAAATGCAGTGACTTGGCCGCATTTCAGGCCTCATTGTGCCGTAAAGGGTATCCAGAAATGGCCAGGATTACATACAGAGAGTAACAACAAGTTTGATTTTTGCAGAATGTTGAAATTGGCTGTAAACACCAAACCACGTGTCGTCTACTCTACCGAGCATGGGCAGAAGCTGGCATGATGTGGTTTCTTGTGTTGTCAAGACGTCATTGGCCTACGTATGCTTGACAATGCTTGACGTTGCACAACGAATCGGAGAATATCCATGGCATGACACATTCATGCGTTGACAGATTTAGGTTTGGTTGTTATTGGGTTGATTTGGGCATTGCGACATGATGTCCAGAGTATACCAAGCTGGCTGCCTATTAAATTCGACCGTCGTATCATTTAGTTAAATATTGTTCGGTAGTTGTTTTAGGGGAGGGGTGATTTATGCTAATCACGACGGTGGTCATATGATGCCTGATGTGTGCTAGACGAGATAGCTATTGCGGCGAGAACTGTAACCTTGATAGTCCATGGTTGTAATATCAGGATCAGGCACGCTATCAGGTTCGGTGATATCACAAGGTCACAAAGCCTCACGTTACAACACATGCTTGTTGGAAAGAATGCTTTACTCTTCCTTGACAAGAAATCAAGTTACATATAAGAAGGCAGTCAAGATTCCCGACGCAACCAAGTCATGGCAAGAAAGCATGTTGCCCTACCTAACATATGATGTAAGCTGCCTCAAATCATAACCGAGATACCGGAATCGAATTGCATGGTATTTTCTTGAGGCCTCCAGCGTCTACAAAATCGATAGCAGCCTTTAACCCGTGATGAGAACGCTTGTAGAATGGCTGCCAAGTTAAACATCTCTACTAGGTTTACCGTGGAAATTAGTGGCTTAGTACTCGGCCTGCAACAACATTCGAGTCGGGAAAACACGGCATCAGTGCAGTGGTTAGGGCAACAAACATTCGTAATCCAAATGATGAAGGTTTGAAATGGTGTGATTCCTCGGACAAAAGCAAGAGAAGCTAGATAAGGAAGGAGGTTATTTTAAAGCTTTTCGCGTGCAGTTCAACACAATGTTGTTGAACCGAGGTGCCATGGAACGAGTGGCACTTGGGTTCCCTTTGCTGAAACCACGCACGGCGATAATGCACAAGAGACTCGTGTAATAGAAACCGTGGTTCAATTATTTATTCGGTCATTTCAAAAGCTAAAATGGCACGACAGCTCAAACTTTGCTCTGCTATACAAGATTATGCAATAGAGGGGTATTGTAAGCCTGTCCGATGAAGCAGTTGTTAGTGTTTGGGAAACATCACTGACAGCAACATGTGACTTAATCGTTCAACAGTTGGTCTGCAACATCATCGATTATAGGAAATATTCTAGAATTCCAAGCTGCTTCTTAGAATCATTCTAGAATGCTTCTAGAACAATCCTAGAAAATGGCATCCTTGGAGCCGTGGGACTTCGATCTGCAGTTGCCTTGGGCCCATCTGATATCTGATCCCGGAGCCCGAGACCTCGAGAGTCCGAGAGCTTGAAATTCATGACGATAATTACGGAACAGGACCTAATATCCTTAGCACCGAAGGTTCCGGAATTTCTTATTACAAAATTACATTGATAATACAGAGTAACACCCAATGCATTTTGGAGCCTTGTGGAAAAGGCAACCAAAGCTAGGGCAGGCGAGAGAAGGCAGACATGGTGTTAGTAGTGAGGCTTATTAGTGTCCCGAACTCTTTTCACCTCGAAATGACTCGCTATTCCGACTGACAAATAATAAGGCGGTGATGAGCAGTTTGGCGTATAGATAGTCCTATCTAAGAGCTGTAGTCTGATTCTTCGTAAAAGAGATCCCCGTCGAATAATAAGGCGACGACATGTCTCAGTGGTATTCACCCCGCCAAGCGCGCTTAATTTTTAATTTGATGATAAGATAGACAACAGATGACGGTGAAAGATTGGGGGTAAATCATGTGAACGCCTCATTCTAACAGAGGTCCAATTGAGGCCTCCTAGTTATCTATCATTCAGAATGAGTGCATATGTAGTTGAGGCCAGCTAAAACACAAGAGATCTAGGGTAACAAGTAATAAGTCAGTAGAATGCGAGGCCCTCGAAACATGTGTCTCAGGCAACAAGGCGCCCGCATGAAATGACTTACAGCGTAACCCTTAGCACATGTAGGGCGCAGGATTGCATATAATGCCCCAACTCCTGCGTGGATCTTTTGATACTGCAACACATGAACTTGTCCCGGTCGGGACATCCCACGGCATAGATTTGTATATTGGTATGAGTTGTCATTGATCAGCATTCACTGCTTTTTTGAAGCATTAATGCGACAGCATGAGTTGATCCAGTGTGTAGGAAAACAAGAAAGTGCTAGACAGTAATGAAACCTTATAGCAAGTATGCGACGTCGGTCAGAGCACCATGTCGAATGGGTGTACATCAGCCATCTTCTACCGAAACCTCATGATGACAGGATATAATCGCCGACAATCATGAGCTCAACAAGTTGAATCAGTTGTGGGTGTGAGCAAGTAGTGAAACCCTATGCCTCTTTATGGTTCGCTGGTTGCGGCTCTGTGACTGGAGATGGTGCTGATGTTATGCGTATGACATGTTTCACCCATCCATTCCTATGCCATGAATCTCACCGAGGGGAAGATGTTGCATCCACGCAAAGCTTTGTCGCACAACTTGCTCTTGATGCAACGGGCCGGCGCGTGTGTAAACAGTTCGCTCATACCATTTCAACCTCGATGCATGACAATTTGGTGTAATTGTGTAACAATAACGAGTCCAATTGCTACCTCTCATAGACGATGTTCCTCAAACCAGGCTCTGGGAAACTGCGAGGTTGCGCAGATAAAAAAGCCACGAGGGTGCGGCTGAAGATGATGCGGGCGCCTCATCGGAACCAGTTCTGCCTCGCCTCGAAGCCCATGAGCAAGATGCAGGTTCATCACCCTTCAGCGGTAATGGGTGGTATTTATGCAAGGAATTGAGAGGGGGCCATATCAGCGCAGAGCCGCATTAGGAGATGTCAGACGCAGGTGAGACGGAGAAGTTGGGGTCTGACCAATGATGGAAAAAGGCAACGGGCGCCTTGTCTTATATGTAGCCATCCTCGAGACGTCACACATGCTACATCCAGCTTCATGCACGAGGCAGAAACAACCTCCTTTGGAAGAGGCTGCATCATCCTCGACACAACTTGCCCTGTTTATGAAGGGAGAACACATCACATCATATCTGGGAGTCCTCGGTTCGATACGGTCCAAGGTCTTTATTGTTGCATTTTTTGTAATTTTGGGTTGCAGTTTGGGTCTCAGATGATAACGTGAAATGAGGCAATTTACAATATCGACTCTTATAGGAAGGTGTCAACTGGAAGTGAAGTCACCACAGCATCAGAGCTGATAACTGCGACATTTTTATATGCTTGTCTGACTACCAAGGCCATGGCATGTGATGATCTGATCTTGGACGTCCAGTCAATTCTCAAAATGTGCAGCCATTGATGGATATGTAGTCATGTTGCCATACTTGGCATTCCTTGCCGTTATCAATACAGAATACCGTATAGTTTACAACGCTGAGTTGCTTCGATATCATATCATGTAGCATTGAACATGAGAGGTGATTGGCATGGATAGACAGAGCCCATCACGGACATTCGAGCGAGAACTCGGCAGAGTAGAACTTCTCTACTTTACTGTCCTCATATCAGGCTATTTGAAGAGCTGCATACTGCATTCGATCGTCTTTGTAATTTTATAAGATAAAATAAACTCCGTACAAACTCCGTAGGTAGAGTTGACGTATACTTTGGATGTGACTCTGGGACAGCGAAGTGACTTGAGCTTCAAGAGGTTGTGGTAATTACAGGCCATCATATCTAATATTGTCCATATATGTTTCAAGAACACAAGATGTTCTATTATATATAGATTAATACTCACAATGCGCTACGGTATTAACGATGTGAATGTCTATCACTCAACGACAGGAGTGACCCCTAACCTTCACTTACATGGTAGATACAGCAAGCCTAGGCGATACAACAGGCTTCTAGACCTTTCAAAAGGCAATTGATACATGTTAGAGTCTTCATGGCTTGTATCGAGTGTGACTTATACATATGTGTATGTGTGTGTCTATTGTCTAGTTCACCGTGCCATCGCAAGTCATACTCATCGGGCGAGTGTACAAGCAAACTACGGAGCCAGTTCCAACTCAGAACACAACTCATATTCAATTGATTAGCTACCACTTCAAATATAGACTTTAACTATGTCTTGAGCGTATAACAAGTCTGTCGCGCAGGGGCATCTAAGAGCTTTGTCAACCCATGCATACCAAGCACTTGTCAACTCAAACTCATTCAAACATCCACCATCAATTACACCAGAAACATAAAAACTCTTTATATCAATTATCTGTCTCTGTTGTTTGATTTATGATTGGCTTTCATCGCAACAAGGCTGCGGTGTTGTGTTGGTGTTGGTGTCTCCTTTTGGCAAGGAGCGACAAGGCTCTGAGACCTCACCAACATGTCTCAACTGGTAGGCTATATAACCCACAACAACAGCTCATTACAGCACATACGACCAAAGCTCGAAGAGAATACGGGATCCCGTCCGCTCTCCCATAGTCAAGCTTCGAAGCGCCGGATTAGTAGTTGGGTCGGTGACGACCAGCGAATCCCCGGTGTTGTATGTTTTTTTTTTGCCTCTGTTATCTCTTGTTTTGCCCCCTCGTTTTTGTATTCGTGCCTTTTAGTCGTCAATAATTAACTCTCAGAGGTTTATGTAATACCCTGATGGCTTAGTAGGTCAGTGGCATATCCTTCAAGTCGGCACTTGTCGTCATGCTTGCATTTCACTGTCCTAAAGCTTGAGTTCAAGGCTATCATTAACTAGTACAGAGCAGTTGTCGACCATATCAGTTTGCTAAAAGCACAGAGTATGCGTGAACCGAATCTCTCAAGATACTTGCCCCCTTTAGTCCCGACTTGTCAGCCAGACAGTGCTTGTTAACGAGAGCCATGGTCGGCTACGGTGCTTGTCGCCAAAGTCTGCAGAGGCGAACTAGGTCAGCCTCGTAAAATCTAGCCCATGCCTGCAAACCTAATTACTTTTTATTATTAATTGAGATTGGCTGGAATACGCGCGATATTCATGAGCATCATTGTCTGTCGTGAATCTTACCTTCGGCGAGCCCCTTTTCTACATCAGTCGTTACACTAAGCTTCCATTTCACCCAAGCCCCAAGCATACCTTTCCATAAATCAGTCCAGAGTCACACATGTACAGAATCACTGGCCAATTTAATCAGAAAACGCATCACTTTCGTCAGGATGATGGTAGCTGCATCGGAATAGCCGAGTGAAAGGGCATACCTTTAGCCTTTAGCCATCTACTGCATCGTACAAAGTTACACTCCACTGCCTGCCTCCTTTTTGCCTCTCTGTGAGCTCTCAAAGGACTACTAGAAGTCTGCTCTTGTGATCAAAACAGCCATAAATGTCAATTCACTCTTCATTCGACACATTTAGCGATACACCGTGAATAGTGGAAGGAAAAGGAACTCTGAAGCCGCCATTAGATAGTTTCTACTGCTGCGCCTTGAACTTAAAGCATGTGAACTCTTTCTATCTCTTCAAATTAGCTGCCTAATTGAATGCGAAAAGCCTTCTCGTTTATGCTGAAAGCTTCTATCTTAATCCTCGGCCCACGGGGAGAACAATAGCCCAGCAACCGCCAGTCAGGATATCTGATAGTTTGCCTCGCCACTGGAACCTCATGTATGGTGCGCGACGACCGAAAATGTCCATGGTGGCTTTGGGATACGGCCGAGTCTCGAGAACCCGAGCCCTCTCGCTCAGTAGACTGGGCTATGTATACCGAAGCTCTCTCTGTAGACCATCTGTTCTCTTCAGAGAACCGTAGTTGCTTGGACAGTCAAAAAAGCTACCCTTCTTTCTTTGTCGATCTCAACCACCATAACCATCGCAGCGCTGCTCCTGCAGCTTATACTGACGAGTTACGTTTCTTCTTTCGCCCTTAGCATGTCTATTTTCGTCACAAGCATCGGGCTATCTTCTTTTCCTTATAACCCGTGAATACACTGGCTCACAAATGGCTCCCGGCTGTTTGCTGCTTGATTCCGCGTTTGCCGTGACTCTGAAGTACGTTGAGCAGGATCGCATGTAACGCTGTGTATGTACTGAACCTCTTAGAAACGTGCTGCAAGATGCCATCGAGCGATTGATGTCACCTCGGGCTTCGCCTTTCGCTGCGCTAGACAGGCTGCTGATTTCGAACAACCTTATCGAGGTGTCGGTCAGAGAGAGCGACGTGCTCCTTCATTGCCATCTCCTGGAGCACTTTGTCGCTATTAGATCAAAGATTGATGCATGGGCAGATAAACATGCAATTGATGAGGGCGCAGCTTGGACCTGTTACATCAACGCTGGCATTCGTCGACTGACACAGTGGTTCGAGGCCGCGCTTTCCGGCCTTGTCGATCTCAATACTCATATCCCTCCACTGGATGTTCTTCTCGTATGGCATGCGTTTCTTCAAGACCCAGTCCAGTGGAAAAGGTTTACCGACAAGACTGAAGTCAAATTCTCTGGGTGGAATTCCGATGCCTTGGTAAGTGCCATCGACTGTGCTGTTGACAGCTCAACATCTGACTCTACTGTAGTCGAGAGCCCTACAGAATGACGAGTCCGGAGAGTTTCGTCCCTCGTGGGATTGCATGAACAAGATCAACCGAGTGTATAGTCACGAGGATGTTCGTACTTTCATGGATAGTTCAATTGACTATGTCTTTAACCGAGAAGACGGCAACGACACTACCACGCAAGCAGTGACTCGCCTATTCGACAGCAAGCGATTGTCACATAAAATCACAACTCTAAATGGCGAATGGAACTTCGCTTACAACTTCCATTCAGCTGCCCAACGCCAGCTCGACTTGGCAGAGCAAGTCCTCAAATTCTCCTGGCATCGGATGTACACGTCTCCCCTAGACAACGAATGGGGGCTGAGGGCTGCTGTCAAACGCTATAGGAGACTCATGACTCTAGCGCAGTTCCGAGGGCCAATCGAGCAACTGGAACTTGGGATGTTGGGTTGTTCGGGCGTCACGTATCTTGACATCGACCTTGTATGGAGAACCCACATACTTGCGCCCCGAGAGTACCGTTGGTTTTGTAACGAGACATTCGGAGGACTCGTGCTCAACATTCCAAGCCCCCCTGGTATCCACGGACCAGAAACTGTCTTCCTCGATGATACATCTCAGATTTACGAGCACGTCTTCGGAGAAGAGTATGCTGTGTGCCTTTGCTGGCCATGTGTCGATGGGCGCCGAGCCGACAACCCAGGCCCGTGGAACTTAAAATGGTTCACCGGACCAATACCCACGACACCGATATCAGAGGAGATCGACCGTCGTCGAAACGCAGCTGTGGACATTCCTCTCGCATTCGGTAGCAAACAATGTCGCAAATGTGGCTCTCATCCACGGAGACAATGTCTGAAGAAGGACGTTGAGGAAAATTTAGAACAGGAGCCACTGCTCCTTGGGCGCTCCAGCACTGATTGCGTTCTAACGCCGACGGTACCAGTCGCCGCTCATGGTCGAATTGAGCGTCTTACTGTTCCATTCAGAGATCTGGAAGTTTCTCCGCTCCGTTCTGAAACCCTTGGCGAAACCCCTTCACGGTCGTCCGTCCCATCAGCAAACTTCGAAACTTCAGAACCGACCCTTTGGGACACGGACAGAAACACAATCGTGGAGTCCCTAGACAATGACGGGAGAAGGCCTCTAACCCCTGGTCTCTCAGATGGATCTACATGCTCTGATGACAGTATTGATGACAGTACTGCTGACAGTGCTGATGACAGTACTGATGAAGCCGCTTACAGTAACTACATTCTCGAAAGATGTGCAAACGTGCACCGGATACCTCCCCTGGAGCGCGCATTCGCTCTCCCCACCAACAACAGGAATGCCGATGCGACGAGAGATGGCCCACGAGGCAGATCGCGAATTAGCAGAGCAGGATGAATGGTCCAGAGCCTGGGGTATGGTTGGCTGGTCAAACTTGGTAGTTAAGCGACGAGCCAAGACCGAGACTATTTGCTATGAGCGTTTCATCAACATTGCTGGGGATTGTTGCAGCCGAGATAGATAGAGTTAAAAGAATTCTGCTAGTTCACGAACTGGACGCCTGATATAGCCCTCGCGTTTCTGGCCCTAGCTCGCGGCAAACAAGACCTGAGTCTAGGTGAAACTGTGGAGGAACGTGAAATATTGACTGATCGGAGTATTTGTTTCTGGCCGCACGCATCGATGATTCAGAGTGAAGTCAATGATGGGTCTTGACTCAGCACGGTTGCAGTTTGCCAGACTAAAGCCTTGACTCCTATTCCTTGCCTGGCTGCAACCTCGCATTCGCTCGTTGCAAGCTGCATTAGCGTAGGTATATGTGGCAGCTGGGAGTTATAATACAATACATGGTAGCATTTCCCAAAACTTACACATCATTTGAGATCTACATCAAGAGTCTCAAGGGGAATAATCATCGCAACTAGTACTGTAGACTAGCCAACGGTTTGGTTCAGGCCACCCCCGCCCTTCCTTTCTCCCTCACAGGTCCATGTGATGTCTGAGACATGCAGGTCGCTGAGGGGGCATTATTACCACGCATAAGAGCTGGACTATCGATCGGTAGGGCACAAGGCCCGACCCATCAGCGGAAACAATCACACACATAAACGTTGTATGTAGGGGGGTCCATGCGTGCCGTGTACCACACAATTGCACAGACGACTCCCAAGCCACGGCAAAAAGCAATATCTTGCATTCGCTAGAGTGCTATGCGGACTGCACCGTTTCACCCGCAGCACTTGATGCTTTCTTTTTGTTTTGCGCTTTCCCTTTTTCGGCTCTTTAGCCTCGATATGTATTTCTGTATCTGTACTCCTTGCTGACAATGACGGACCAGCAAAAAGCAAAGCGAAATGGTCATACGATGAGGATCAGCGATTGGATATGAGAACAATTACCTAACGTTAGGAAGCAACTCTACCGACAAAAGCAAACATATTCGGTGGTTCTTTGTTGACTCGAGCATAGGGATCCTCCAGCGGTTGCCAGTTGTGATGAAACCTTGTGGCTTGTTCTCTCTTTTGGTGTTTTTGTACGAATTCGATCGTACCTATGGAATGCATTTGAGACGTGAATGTGATGATCGACGGCTATGAATAGCAGTAGGCGCTAAGCATGTACAGTACTGTATCAAGAAGTACACCCGCTCCATCATCATCATCATCATCATATACATTCCTCTGGGAGCTGCCTTCATGATTGCACTCCACATGACTTTTACCACGCCCTGCCATGAGGTGGCTGGCTAACCAGCAACAAGCCTTTGTCGCTTGCTCGAGATTGCTTTGTCTCAAAGCCATGTTTTTGCGTGTAAATGTCTCTGACTTACAATCCCTAGACTGCGTGGGAAGCCACATGGGAAATTCCCAGCAACAAAGCAAGGGAGACTCGCTCAACGGTGCCGGAAGATACCCGCTAACGGACCGTGGCAATCAAAGGTTGATCACCTCTCCCCTACCCAGTTGGAACAGTACGATAAAAATTCAGTCATCAGTCAGGCTGTTGGAACAACCTTTCGGGACACAGGTCCGATTTCCGTCCAGTGCAGAGTGTCCAGGGCTTGCACCAGGGCCTGGTAATGTGTAATTTCAAACAAATATCGTTTGGATACTTTGAGTAACCAAATCCCCGAACACCTTGGCCGATGCTACATAGGTAATATGCAGGAATTCAAAACGCCAGGCCCCAAGTCACCAGTGGGTTTCGTCCTAGCAGGGTTACAGAGCAGTACCCACGAGGCGCTTAGAAATAAGGGAAGCTGAAGCTACCCCTACAGCTTATAGTGACGAGACGCAGGTAATTCGCAGGTATGCGGTTATGTCCAGACCGTTGAGTGGCTGTTGCTGTAAAAAGGGTACGATTACAGGTCGTGCCAGTCATCATCGAAGGTCTGACAAGTGTGTTGGCTCTAGCCACGTCCCCCTCAAGTCAGTGGATGTCAGCAAGTATCGGAAATGTGATAGTGCTGAATATTTGGACGTTCTGCTCCATCCCCGATCGCCCCCTGCCTCCCTTTTGAGCTGCCCTGTCTGTTGACCCATCAAGATCAACGTGTCTCCGCCGTAACAGTAACCAAGAGATCATCTCAAGCCCCAGTGAGACAAGCCCTTTGCGTACGGATGATTCAGTGTGCATCCAGGGCGTCTTATGAACGGGTTGGCGTCAGGATCATACACACATCCCCACGCGATCTTTACCCTCTATGACAGCCCCGGGCCGTCATCCTATTTAGCCGTCAGGCTCAAGGTAACGAAGATTGCGCATGAAGGTCCTCGCAATCATCGCTAGAGGCTCTACGCAGTACCAGCACGCCAGCACATATCCCACTTCAGAATGGGGATATAAGCTCGGAGATCCGTCAAGACTCTCCATAATTCTTGATCTCAATTGTCATAAGAAGTCTTTGGGTTCTCGGCAATAGAGTCATACTGTGCATTCCTTGATAGGTAATATTGCCGCTCAGGACGATACTGTCTTTGGTTATCAAAAGCTAAAGATATTAATCCGAAGTCACTACTTGTCATGTTTGCGGTAAAGTTCTCATCGTAGAATATGACGTGAGGGACGATTGCTTCCCCCCAAAACGTTTATGTGGCACCCCCTGATCCTGATCCTGCTGCAAAGGGGATCACAGAATGTCGCACGCTGACTAGTGATGCTGTGGTAAGCTCAACGGCCCGAGTTTGAGCATTTGGGGACTGTCAGTAGGGGCAACAACTGGGACCGGTTCCAGGAAACCAATCTCAAACAAGGGATTAGTAGAGCCTACCTAATGCAGTGTCCTTGTCTGTTTAATTTCTGATGTTGACAGTACGAACCTTGCTTGACATGTTCTTCATGAGGGCATATCGCAGCGCCCCCCGTGCGATACAGGGCCATTCCATGAGATCTTGAGTCGGCAAGGCTGGGTTAAGGGTCTGACGTCCCGACGATTCTTAGGCAATGAACTGATTTGAGGCAGGACAGGGTGAACGGTGATGGCGGGATGTTCCGGTCATGGAGACCCTTGTCAAGAAAGGCTTATGTTACGCTTTATAACATGGGATGAAGTCGATCAAGTTTCCCTGACACGGGCCAGAGTTGCCTAAAGAGGCAATCTCATCGTCGTGTGGGGAGCGATAACGGTCGCCAAGTTTAGGGGCGCCAGACCCTCGGGCCAGGGATCGAAAAGTAATAGTGAGAGAATAAACTGTATTGGGTTTGGAGGCTTGGAGGAAGGACAAAACTCTGGAACGGAAGAAGCCGTTGCTAGGAAATGAATCTATCCTCAAACCAGAATTCTTTTCGCCATAATGGAGTTAGTAAAGTGGATGAAGCCTGGCAATAATGGTGCTGAAGCGGAGGATGCAGACAAGAGGCGTAGTTCTGTACGTGCAGTACTTATGCTGACTCAATGCTGCATGCAAACAATAGTCCAAGAGACGAATGTCTGCCACGATGGGATGTATGTAATGATAGTTGCCATGAATTGAAAGGGTCTGGCGTCGTTGGTCCGTTGGCTAGGTACTTGTCAACCTCGGCAGTCGTGCTAGCGCAGCCATTTCACAAGCCAGAAGCCCAGCCAGAAGCCTTTGAAGCAAAGTGTCAAAGTTGGTGGCAGTTAGCCCTGTAATGACTTTACCGTACAGTAGTCGTCTGGTGAATAAGCCTCAACCCCAATAACGCGCGCGCGTCTCTTTGGGCAGGCTAGGTCAGGTCTAGCAAGCACCAAGCGTGGAACTTTTCACCCTCGGCAGGTCTAGCGGATACATACGCAAGAGATTGCAATCAGACCATCATGACGAGTGGAGGCAGAACGAAGGGGGCGTGTCGGGGCGTGCGACGCCTAAATCGAGTATAAATCCATCTCGCGTGGCCGGCGTCTTGGGATGACAAGGCAAGGGTAGCCCCTGCTGATCGCCGCCGATTCTGAAGATCACTGGAAAATCCTCGTGGGACGGTTAGTGCTTGGGTATTCTTTTCCCGAATGAGAAGCCTGGCTGATCGTTTGGAGGCACTGGCCAATGACAGCTCGGAGATATCCGTCAGGGTTGTTGATGCAAACGAGTTTATGGGTGTTCGTAGATGCGCCTGCGATGCGATGCGATACGATACTTCGTTGCGTCCGGATCTATTATAGAAGTTTGTTATACGTTATGGCTATGATTGGAATGGTGAGTTGGTGCTCGCAACTATCTCGATAGTGGCTGGAAGGCGTATTGTGTCCGACGTGGTAAAGCGGAAGAGGCGGCTGTCAGGACAAGGAAGTACCTGATATCGAGCGGGCGTAACCTGAATCTGCGAAGGGGCTCAGGCGGCATCGCTGGAGGAGATTGAATCTGCGAGGCTGTTTTGAGGTCCGTGTCGACATCGTGCCGTCTCCCAAGCTCGTAGCGGTCAACTTGTCCGATAGAGCAAGTGCCAGTGGGTGCACGATCGTTGTCAATACCGCAAGGCCTTGCTGATAACATAAACACTATTCAAATCTCATGCTCGCGTCAGCTTGAATTGGAGGGGTCCATCGTTAATGTCCGTCCTAAAACAGATCGCTGCACCTAACTTACTACAGGTGACTATAGCTGTGGCAGACACGAGTAGGGGCTTGAGGCCAGGTGTTTCAGGGCGTGAGTTCGCTTAATATTCGGGCGAGACATGGCGTGTCCCAAAAGGGTAGGCGAGATGTGGCATGTCGAATGGTCAGTGCCTGCCTCCACAGGCGAGCGGCATTTCTGCACGAATCTCCTTTTAGCTGAGGTGTTGGTGTTGATGTTGATGGGAAAGAGCTCCCTCATGCATTCCCATGATTCAATGCTGTCTGTCCACCTTGCACCTTCCACAACTCGATGATCGCAACGTGCTGCAGCTGCAACTTGCTTACCTACAACAAGCCAGGCGACAGAACAGAAAGAAGGAGCTGGTCAGCTGACGTACCCATCTGCCTTGTTTACCTATTTTTGGCTTACCATGCAAACAGTCTACAACTCAAATCTCCATATTCCCGCCTTTTCCAATCAATAACCCAACATTGTCTGCAGGAGACTGGATGTACAAAGTACCGATCGACGGATTGTCCTCAAACCAAACCTTGTTCTCCCACCAAGAAGTTCTGGAAATGATCCTGGTGAACTTAAATGGCCGTCACTCACCAATCAGCAACTCTATTCTTCGCCCAGATCCCACCAGTATCATCATCCCGCTGTGCTTGCCGGTCGGCTGGTACCCAGCTAATTTCGGTACATACGTAATCGGGGTGTCCTGTGCGTCTTGATGTGAAACCAATGCGCCAATTTGTTATTACTACTCGCTATCAAGTGATGACTTTTTAGACTCACAAAACAAATGCCGAATGCGCCCTCGGAGCTACTTTCAGGTCTTGGTGGGCAAGAATGGGAATGGTCGACAGTGTGCCTGCAGCTTTTCCTCAAACAAACCAGACCGGTGAGTTGATACATGGCGATGTTTGATACAAGACAGCGCTAACTATGGACGTGCTTTGTTAGTATACAAACCGAATTCTAAGTCCGGCCAGCCCGTCTTCACGAACTTGACTATCTCAGGTCGTGCTGTATCGTGCGTTTTCGCAATATGGGAGCGCTATGCAAGTATCACGGCCTATGTCTGTATCATCTGGTCACCGCCTCGATGGTGGCCACGAACCATTCGCAGACGACAACTTTCGGCGGCATTTATGACTTCGAACCCCACTTGGAATTCCGTGCACTTTGCAATCTTCATACACGAAGAAACCACAGCTGGCATAGAATGCCCCGCTGATCACTGACCATCCCACAAACCACCGACGGCCAGGCCGACTCTGTCTTACAACTGCCGTCGCATTAATTACAAGTATTGTTGCTATGTGAGTTCGAGATGCGGATAGTACTGAAGATCCCGCAATACAAAACACGGCCATGACGTCGATGGAACCCAAGAAATGCCAATGCTATATATTAGTGGTAGGTGAATTACCCTGATATTGGATCTGCGCTGCAGCCATCTAACAGTATCTGGAAACCATAAACAGCTACAAATGCCGGGGGAAGATGCCGATAAATCATTAATCGAACTAGCTGAAAGGACTGCCAGGGTCCATCGTAAGGCTGTCCTATGATGCTGAGGGTGGGAGGATATGTAGCACAGTTGTGAGCGAATTGACAAAACTTCATCATACAGTTCTGACTCGACCCAGTCGTGGCTTGCAGCAGTGTGGCTATTACAATATAGCAAAAGGCAATACAAGGGACTTAGGCACGTGTTGTCGCTTAAGGTTTGACACGCGGTCTTGGACAGTTAGTCTTGTTTTGTCTCAACAGTATTGGCCAAGCCAAATTATGTACTCACCACTCGAGAAAGCATTAGGCCGCCCACAACCTGGACGAATGTTCCTCGAAGCGGCAGGGTCGAGTTCCTGGTACATCCAGACGAAACACCTGCGAAGACCTGTTCTGTGATCAGGGATCTGGATGCTACTGTCGTGCTTACAAGCGCCAACCCCGATGATCATGACTCGCGAGCCGGGATTCTTGGTTGTTGCTTTGAACCAACTGCTTGGAGATGCCAACAGGCAGGGCAGGGTAAGGGCAGGGCACTGAACGCTTGGCTTTGTCCCCTTGTCTCTCTTCGTCATGAAGAAGCTTGGTCGATCGCTAGCAAGTACACACCCACCTCCTGAACCCTACGCCAAGCAATCCCGCCAGTGTAAGCGAGGAAGGGGAGGCGCCCGCTAAAACGACGATCATCCAAATTAGCCTGCTTACCAGTGACGACACAGACAGACAGGTGAAAACGAAAAGGTCACTAGAAACGTGGCTACCACCCAAACGCCAATCGCACCAATGCCAGTGCCGGCACGCCATTGTTGCGCTGCCAATTGTGCTTCCTGGACAAACCATGAAAAATCCATGGTTGATCATAACAAATAAATTGCATTACTTCAGTTTTAACCGCTATAACTAACAAAGCCTTGATTCATCGAGGGAGTTTTCATCAAACTCGAAGAACGGTGATAAACGCAACTATTGATTGGATCAAGCGTACTCGGCGTGATTTGAAACGACCCCGAGTACGAACGAAGGGATCGGAGGAATGAATGTTGACTACTTTAGTAGTCAACGAGCGACCAGCAGTACCAGCAAGTTGCGGAGAGTGATAACTTTACGGACCGCTCACCAGATTTCCTAGAGGCTTCACTACTTAACAATTCCATGTTGTCCACGAGCGTTGTTAATTTATACATATTCGAAGTACTTGTTGGCTACTGATCAATATCGACGGAAGCTGGCTACGCAAGCTCTGGGGTAAGCGGCTGGAAGCATCTGCAACTTTTACACGCAGGTCAACCGCAGAGACGAAACCAGGATGGAACGAGAATTGAGAACTAAGAGCGGTTATGATACCAAATAGGGAAACAGTGGTCCGGGAATCGATGCAATGCGGCGCCAGGGATGGTGCATAGCACGCTTGGCCGAGTTATTAGAAAGACGCCCTATCTCGGCCGGGCGCGTGGGAGTCCCGGCGCCGGAAAATGACTTCTGCGTCAGTAGGGGCTAAGGTTGCGGCGCACAAACACTACCGCCTTGTTCGGCGAACTTAATGCACGATCCATTGAGATGAGAGGGGAAGCATTTTTGAGCGGAAAGGGCACGGTCGTTGAAGCGCCAGGGGAGAGAACACGAGGGAACATGCAATTGTCTTCGATTCCATCGACGCCGGCAAATGAGACCCCACGAAAGCCATGTCGAGACAGCAGGGATGGAGGTTCATGGCGAGACCGCCTCCGACCACTCTGTATTTTAGGTGCCTGGAGATACCAATCTATCGACCGTTTGACCACGGGGCGATCCACGATCATCCTGGCGCATGGCCAAGCCTTCCAACACACATGCACACACAGAGACACAGACACACACCCACACCACACACTCGTGGATCTCACTCGCACCCACGCCCACAATGCGAAAGATGCGCATATCAGTTTATTGCACTCCCCCCCAGAACAAACGCAGACATGCAGGTCGCCCCTCCCCTGCTCAAGATCACCACCAGAGTCGTCACAGTATCTCCTCTGTATGTGGATACGTGACTGCCGGAACAGATGTTCGACACAAACTCAAGAGGTTAGACCCATCGAGCGGCCCCAGGGAACCTCTGGCCAGAGTTCTCGAGTCCCTGCCCTTGTTTATCGTCTCCTTCGCGACCCTGTTCCGTTGCCAGGAAATCCCTAGGATTTGATGCAACGGCAATGCCCCACCCAATTTTGTGACAGCTGCGCTTGAACGGTCCTTTTGGAGGGGGCGTGGGCGCATAAAAACAAGTATACGGTCCTTAGATCTGATAGACGGGTCTCCTCCACCCTTTGACAGGTTGCTTTCCCACACCAAAGTTACTTAAGTTCCCAAGCCCCCGACTATTTTACATTTAGCAAGAGACTCTAAACAACTCTTCGTATCGAACACGACTTTTACAAAACACCAACAGGCTTACATTAATTCACACCTGTGCCTTTTTCTTGACAACCCTTTAATACAAACGGACTTCACCAGATCGACACTCTACTTGTCTTAATAAGTTCTGGTCACCGTCGGCTCAGCTGCTACGATTACATCTACTTCTACAAGCAAAGCCTGAATAATCCCGAGACAACTTACAAATGCATACCACAACTGCATCTTATATGCCTAGCCACTACACACAACAAGAACCCCACCGCAATCTGTATTCACCTCCTTCGCCCCCAATGGAGGAACAAAAGTGCTCTCTGCCCTCGATCTCCAACCTTTTGGGTTTGGCCGACGCTGGCTCGCCCACTAGCGAATCCTCACCTACTTCACGGCAGCATTCTCCTCGATTTGAAGGTTAGTTGCTCACATCGTCAGATAATCGCGAACATGGTTGACTTATCATTACATAGTTGCTCCTTCACACAGCCGAGGTGGGTCAGAATGGGCCAGGTCATCGCATCGAGGCCTTCCCCCAACACCGCCTATGAGCACAGACACTTCATTCGAGAGTTACAGCTCTCCCACAAGGAAGCACTCCAGCCAGCCATACCCAGGTGCCGTCCCAAGAGCATACTACTACGAGACCACCCCTCCACTGGAAGCCGACGCACAACGTCAGGCACCGGCGCCGGCTATTACTCGAGCAACACCTCCCGCCCCAGCTTCTTATACTCAGCAACCTCATCCCTCGACGTATGCCAACCCTCCTTCAGTGGGCGCCTACTATACACAGGCCCGCCCCCCTCCACCTCCTTCCGCCGCCCAAGTGCCAGAGCTTAACCCATACTACCAACGACCTCTTCCTCAAGCATACCCTCCCCCAGTGACCATGCCAGCACCTGCTCCATCGGGCTCAAACCCTTGGCAACATCACCATTACCTCAACCCAACCGGTGCTGCAGCTTTCCCACAAAGCCAGGATCGATACATCTGCCCGACTTGCAACAAGGCCTTTAGCCGACCCAGCAGTCTAAGGATCCACAGCCACTCCCACACTGGAGAGAAGCCTTTCAAGTGCCCACATGCCGGCTGCGGTAAGGCTTTTAGCGTACGCAGCAACATGAAGCGTCATGAGAGGGGCTGCCACAGCTTCGAGTTCAACGGATCGGTAATTCGAGGATGAGGGATTTCTCTCCAAACGACGAAATGGTTATACGAAGAGGGACGAACTTGAAAAGCGAGGCCGAAACGAGCACTGCTTCAACTCGACCTGAATGAATCTGATCTACGATGTGTCATGGGAACACTTCGCAGATCTGTGTATAAGGATTACTGGTTTGGCGTCGCGGATAACTGGGGAAAAGCGGAACTTGATGGCGATAGTTTGTATTGCCAGAAGTACGGTGTATCATGTCTTTTTTTTTTTTTTTTTTT